>NW_027507758.1:202717763-202990263 GCF_037356315.1 Lithobates pipiens
CATGCTCCAGGAGGATGCCCAGTGTTTTGTGGGCTCTCATAAAGATACTCAGCTAGAGGAAAGCAGTAGCATGAGCGCAGAGAGAGGGGATGCTCAAGAAGGACAGCAATCTGGCAGTCATGTTCCACAAGCTGCAGCATACTGCCAGGTTTGCTCCAGCGATGAAGAGGGAGGGGATGATGAGGGCACTGACTCCACGTGGGTGCCTGGTAGGAGAGAAGAGGAGGAGGCACATGTCCAACGAGGCAGGATGCCCTCTGGGGGCCAGCTTAGGGGCAGCACACCGACTGAATCACACCGCAGAGCTCTGCCTGTGCAGGGCGCTGCGTCTGCGCGTTATTCTAAAAGTTATTTGGTGTGGGCCTTTTTTGAGACGAGTGCATCAGATCGCACCGCTGCTATTTGCAACATATGTCTCAAGCGTATCTCGCGTGGCAAAAACATCAGCCGCTTGGGCACCACATGCTTGACCAGACATATGTTTACCTGCCATGCAGCTCGTTGGCAAGCATACCTCAAAGACCCACACCAAAGAACAAAGCGGACCTCTCCTTGCTCCTCATAAGCTGGGATCTCCAACCCCACTAGACCTTCAGTCCTCTCTGAAACCTGCTCTGAGAGGAATGAAGGTGTAGAATTAGGTATGTTACAGCCAAGTGCTTCCGGGCACTTTGCTAGCAGTACACCCACGTCCGATTATAGCAGGCAAATGTCCCTGCCCGAGCTGCTGGACCGCCGAAAGAAGTTCACTCCCAGCCATCCACAAGCCCAGCGGTTGAATGCTAGCTTGGCTAAATTGCTAGCACTTCAACTGCCGCCTTTTCAGTTGGTAGACTTGGCCCCTTTCCCTGAGTTTGTACAATGTGCGGTTCCTCAGTGGCAGGTCCCCAAACGCCACTTTTTCTCACGGAAGGTGATTCCGGCTCTCTACCAGCATGTGGAAGGCAATGTCCTTGCCTCGCTGGACAGGGCGGTCAGCGCTAAGGTGCATATTACCGCTGACTCATGGTCCAGCAGGCATGGACAGGGACGTTACCTGTCTTTCACGGCCCATTGGGTCACTCTTCTGGCAGCTGGGAAGGATGCAGGACAAGGTGCAGTAGTGGAGGTTGTTCCGCCACCACGCCTCCAAAATGCTACTATTGGTTGTGACACACCTCTCTCCTCCACCCCCTCCTCTTCTTCTTCCTCCATGGCCTCTTCCAGTGCTCTGTCCTCAGAACCAGCGGTGCTCCGTAGGCATTCCAGGGGCTACGCAAGTACACAGGCAAAACAATGCCATGCCGTGCTTGCACTGGTTTGTTTGGGGGATAGGAGCCACACTGGGGCAGATGTTTTGTCAGCTCTGCAGGAGCAGGCCGAGAGGTGGTTGACGCCACACCAGCTTAAGCCAGGAATGGTGGTTTGCGACAATGGCACCAACCTCCTCTCCTCCCTCCGACAGGGACAACTGACCCATGTGCCCTGTGTGGCTCACGTCCTTAACCTGGTTGTTCAGCAGTTCTTGGGCAGGTACCCGGGCTTACAGGATGTCCTGAAGCAGGCCAGGAAAGTCTGTGTGCATTTCCGCCAATCATTTAATGCCTGTGCTCGGCTGGCTGAGCTCCAAAAGGAGTTAAACCTGCCCAAGAACCGCCTTATATGTGACATGCCCACCAGGTGGAACTCAACGTTGGCCATGCTGCAGCGGCTGCACACGCAGCAGAGGGCCATCAATGAGTACCTGTGCGACTACGGCACCAGGACAGGGTCAGGGGAGCTCGGTTTTTTCTCACCATGCCAGTGGGGCATGATCAGGGATGCATGCACTGTCCTGTCACCGTTTGAGGAGGCCACAAGGATGGTGAGCAGTGACAGTGCATGCATCAGTGACACTGTACCTCTTGTCCACCTCTTGGAGCATACGTTTCATGGAATAATGGACTGGGCACTTGAGGTAGAACATAGGCAGGAAGAGGAGGACTTCCTTGCCTCTCAAGGCCCCCTTTATCCAGACAGTGTTCCTGCTGTGCCACCCATCACACAGGAAGAGGATGAGGAGGAGGAGGATTGTGTCAGCATGGAGGTGCAGGCTGGCACTCAGCATCAGCAGCAGTCTTGTAGGGATGATTTACAGTCCCAAGAAACCAGCGGACTTGTACGTGGCTGGGAGGAGGTAGCTGCGGATCATGTTGTCCTTAGTGACCCAGAGGACTCCGGACCGAATGCCTCAGCTAACCTACGCTGCATTGCCTCCCTGATCCTGCAAAGCCTGCGGAAGGATCCTCGTATTCTTCAGATCAAGGAGAGGGACCATTACTGGCTGGCCACTCTCCTTGATCCACGGTACATAGGTAAGGTTGCCGACCTTATCTTGCTGTCGCAGAGGGAGCAGAGGATGAGACATCTCCGGGAGGCCTTGCAGAAAGGTCTGTGGAACGCGTTCCCAGAGACTGGGAGGTTACAAACTCCTGGTCCTGGACAACGTGTTGCTGAGGCATCGGTCAGAAGGAGGGGTGGAGAAGGTGGCCATCTGACCTATGCGTTCAGACAATTTTTTAGTCCGCAGCCCCAAGGTATGATCGGTTCCAGCAACCATCGCCAGCATCTGATTTACATGGTGCAGGAATACCTAGGGGCAAGGTCAGACTTGGACACCTTTCCCACCAAAAATCCTCTGGCTTACTGGGTCTTGAGGATGGATCACTGGCCAGAGCTTGCAGAGTATGCAATTGAGCTACTGGCCTGTCCTGCATCCAGCTTTCTTTTTTTCGGAACGCACCTTCAGTGCTGCTGGTGGCTTTGTTACCGATCACAGGGTGCGCCTGTCCACCGACTCAGTTGATCGACTGACCTTCATCAAGATTAATCAGTCTTGGATCACCCACAGCTACCAAGCACCTGAAGCTGATGTAACTGAATAATTTTTTTTAAATATCACATCCCTTCAAGACTGCCTATGCTGATGCTGAGTGACTGTCCTGTTATGTTGATTGTCTATCCTCTTCCTCCTCCGCTGATATGTTGGAAGAACATTTTTGGTTCTGGGTGATGCCACCAGCCCAATTTTTCAGCCCCTGTTTAACAGGGGCGTTTAAGTACAATTTTTGATGCAATGCTTTGCAGCAGGGCTCATTCCTGCACCACAACTAGAGTATATGGGAGAGGTTGCAATGTCGTGGCACCAGCACCAGTGCCTAAGGCCCAATTTTTCTGCCCCTGTTTAACAGGGGCGTTTAATTAAAATTTTTGATGCAATGCTTTGCAGCAGGGCTCATTCCTGCACTACAACTAGAGTATATGGGAGAGGTTGCAGTGTCGTGGCACCAGCACCAGTGCCTAAGGCCCAATTTTTCAGCCCCTGTTTAACAGGGGCATGTAATTACAATTCTTGATATAATAGTTCACAGGAGGGCCCGTTCCTGTGCCCACCCAGAGTAACTATGAGGACTTATAGTGTTGTGGCATCAGCACCACAACCACCAAAGGTCAATTTTTCTACCACTGTTCAACAATGGCATGTAATTACAATTCTTGATATAATCGTTCACAGCAGGGCGCTCCAGCGCCCACCAAGAGTCACTTTGAGGGCTTACAATGTTGTGGCAACACCAACACCTTGTTCCGCCATTTCTGCAGAGCATATAGGGCAGGCCCCTACTTTCAAACATCCAACTTACAAACGTCTCCTACTTGCAAACGGAAGGAGACAACAGCAAGTGAGATGAAAAAAGACGGACGGCAAAACAAATTATACAGGGGTTATAACCCTTCCCTATGTTTTCCAAAAAGCTTAAAAATTGTTTTTTTGACTGGAGATACACTTTAAAAATGTACCAGTTGAAAATTACAAACAGATTCTACTTAACACAACAAACCTACACAGTCCCTGTCTTGTTTGCACTGCCTGTATACTGCTGTTCTGAGTATATAGGGCCTGGGGGCCACACGTATTTCCTTTTTTTAATATGGGTACGGGGTTCCCCTTAATATCCGTACAAGACCCAAAGGGGCTGGTAATGGGCAGGGCGGGCTACCCATGCCATTTTTCTCAATGATTTTTATCCATATTGCCGGAACCAGATATAACATTAAAACCGCAAGTAGTTTTAAATGACGTTATTTCCGTTAAATGTCCTTTTTTGCAGGGACTGTTCTAAACACGGGAAACATGTGGCACTTCACAGGCATACTATAGACACCCCCCAGGCACGATATTTAAAGGAATATTTCACTTTTTTTTCACTTTAATCGTCATTAAAATCAGTGCTCCCGCCAAAATGGCCATTTTTAAAAACATTTTAGGCATTGACCCATGTCCCCTGGGGCAGGAGCCAGGTCCCCAAACCCTTTTTAGGACAGTATCTTGCATATTAGCCATTAAAATTAGCACTTTTAATTTCGAACGTTCAAGTCGCATAGACTTCAATGGGGTTCTAAAGTTCGTACGAATTTTCGGTCCGTTCGAAAGTTCTGGTGCGAACCGAACCGGGGGGTGTTCGGCTCATCCCTACCCATGAATTAAGTAGCAGATGGTATAATGTGATTGGAATTAATTCATGAATCCCAGACTTTAGCAAATTTTCAGGGACATCCCCTGACCTTGTATGTCAACTTATAACGTAGAAGTACTTGGTTAATAATGTTAAGCCAAAAAGCTAAAGTGGGTGAGGATTGCGTCCTCCGGTGCATAGTTATGAATTTCTTTGCATAGAACAAGACTATCCATAGGAAGGTTTGCACATTTTTAGATAAACTTTCATCATCATTGTAGCCAAGTAGGCTTCTCAAGGGGTTACAAATTTAAGCAACTGAACTAATAAAAGCAGTGATTTTTGACCAACATTTCCTAATCTGTGGACATTCCCAGATCATGTGGTAAAATGTGCCATCAGCCGTGTTGCGGAGGATAGTCTATTCAAGCGATAGAGCAAACAAGGAGTGTAGTAGGATCTGTATAACAGCTTGGTCTGTATGGCCTTGTCTCAAGAAGAGGTGACATTGGAAACCTGCAGAGGAAGAATCTCCTGCCAGATGTCCTCTGTCAACTCTGGTATGTCAGAAAGCCATTTACTTTCCGTGATTCTGGACCTATTAGTCATGGAGTGAAGGAGAGATTTGTAATATGTGGAAATGAGTTTCGTGTGGGAAGGGTCAGTCAACAAACTCTTGAATGGGGAGGATTGAATATCGATATTACAGGGACCAAACTATGCCGCAGCGGTGTGACCTATTTGCATATATTGAAAGAAAGCCTTTGGTGAGATACCAAAGTCCCTCCGGAAGTCTGTAAAGGATCGAAAAGTATTGTCTAGAAACAGGTGTGAGATCAGTTTTACTCCACAGTTAAACCAAAACCCGCTGTCTGTTCTACAAAAAAACTCCTTTAGACTTGGGTTGCCCCACAAAGGGGTCGTTAGGTGAGTATGTGATAGGATCCCCGGATGACAACAGTTTGGAGAGTTTAACCACTCGCTGACCAGCTCCTGTACATATACGGTAGCAGGTTGGCTCTCCTGCGCAAATCACCATATATGTAAAGCAGCTCCTTCATAGCAGGTATGCGTGTGCGCCCGATGCACACCGGGAGAACCAAAACGCGATCGTGGCCACGAGAGCCAGAACGGGTATTTGTGTGTGTAAACACTCAAATCCTCATTCTGACAGGGGTGTAGAGCCAGAACTGCTGTAATTGGGAACAGCGACATGTCTCCTCCCTCAGTCAGTCCCATCCCCCCACAGTTAGAAACATTGCCTAGGGAACACATTTAACCCCTTGATCGCCCCCTAGTGTTAACCCCTTTCCTGCCAGTTTACATTTACATTGCATTTTTATAGCACCGATTGCTATATAAATGTCAATGGTCCCAAAAATGTGTCTGATCTGTCTGCCACAATGTCACAATCCTGCTAAAAATCAATGCCATTGCTAGTAAAAAAATAAATTATAAAAATGCCATAAATCTATCCCCTATTTTGTAGATACTATAACTAGTGATGGCCGAACGGTTCGCCCGGCGGTCGTTTCGCGGCGAATTTCCGACTTTCGCCGTCCGCGGGTTCGAACGCCTTTTTCCGTCGTTCGCCCCGGCGGACTTACGTGTTTAATGTATACAAGAACTTTAACCTTTCGTGACACGTTTATCATGTGTTACAGGACAACCAATTGAGACATGACAGCTCATGGACACTTGGACATTCCCCCTAACCTATAAATACACCCGATCCGGTGGCCATTTTACATTCTTTCTTCTGTCACTGTAGGGAAAGGATCCTGTGTGGAGTAGGGACAGAGAAAACGCTAGCTATTTGGTACACAAAAGTTCTTTTCAGGACTGGTATAGGTGTTAGGTCAGCAGCCTGAGTTTCTTTTGTCAGTTTAGATAAAGGGACAGAGCGCTGTATGCTGCTATTTTAGGGACAGCTCAGCCAGATTAGTCTTTCTTCATCATCATCATCATCATCATCATTAGCTGTTACTATCAGGTCCACAAAAGAGCTGTTCCAGCTAATCGTTCCAGCCTACTCTTTTTTGCCAATTTGTATAGGGACAGGCAGGAAGCAGTGTGTCAGGCAGTGAGGATAATTTTAAAGACTTGCTGTTACTATTAGTTCCACAAAGGTTCTTTTCAGGACTGGTATCAGTGGTACGGTAATAGGCTTGTACACGTATAATATTCTTTCTTCCAAATATAGAAAGAATATTATACTTGACTGCTGCCCTTCTGCTGCAGTCTGCTAATCATTCACAACTCACTTGTTCCACAAAGCTCTTTATCAGGACTGGTAACTTGGTCTGTCTAGGGTGCTACGGTACATAGGCTTGGGTGCGGTACAGTCTGCTGTTCTGTAAGGACCGCTATCGGTCCACAATAGATAGGGTTGCCGTGCACTACTGCTGACCGCTGCCCTATACTGCAGCAGTCCTTCAGCGGTATAGGGACTGACGCACAGTCTGCTAAACACTAATACACAACCTGCTTGGTCCACAAAAGTTCTTATAAGGACTGGTAACTTGGTATAGGGTGCTACGGTACATAGGCCTGAGTGCGTTACAGTCTGCTGTTCTGTAAGGACCGCTATCGGTCCACAATACATAGGGTTGACGTGCACTACTGCTGACCGCTGCCCTATACTGCAGCAGTCCTTCAGCGGTATAGGGACTGACGCACAGTCTGCTAAACACTAACACACAACCTGCTTGGTCCACAAAAGTTCTTATAAGGACTGGTAACTTGGTATAGGGTGCTACGGTACATAGGCCTGAGTGCAGTACAGTCTGCTGTTCTGTAAGGACTGCTATCGGTCCACAATACATAGGGTTGCCGTGCACTACTGCTGACCGCTGCCCTATACTGCAGCAGTCCTTCAGCGGTATAGGGACTGACGCACAGTCTGCTAAACACTAATACACAACCTGCTTGGTCCACAAAAGTTCTTATAAGGACTGGTAACTTGGTATAGGGTGCTACGGTACATAGGCCTGAGTGCGTTACAGTCTGCTGTTCTGTAAGGACCGCTATCGGTCCACAATACATAGGGTTGCCGTGCACTACTGCTGACCGCTGCCCTATACTGCAGCAGTCCTTCATTGGTATAGGGACTGACGTACAGTCTGCTAATCACTAACACACAACCTGCTTGGTCCACAAAAGTTCTTATAAGGACTGGTAACTTGGTATAGGGTGCTACGGTACATAGGCCTGAGTGCGTTACAGTCTGCTGTTCTGTAAGGACCGCTATCGGTCCACAATACATAGGGTTGCCGTGCACTACTGCTGACCGCTGCCCTATACTGCAGCAGTCCTTCATTGGTATAGGGACTGACGTACAGTCTGCTAATCACTAACACACAACCTGCTTGGTCCACAAAAGTTCTTATAAGGACTGGTAACTTGGTATAGGGTGCTACGGTACATAGGCCTGAGTGCGTTACAGTCTGCTGTTCTGTAAGGACCGCTATCGGTCCACAATACATAGGGTTGCCGTGCACTACTGCTGACCGCTGCCCTATACTGCAGCAGTCCTTCATTGGTATAGGGACTGACGTACAGTCTGCTAATCACTAACACACAACCTGCTTGGTCCACAAAAGTTCTTATAAGGACTGGTAACTTGGTATAGGGTGCTACGGTACATAGGCCTGAGTGCGTTACAGTCTGCTGTTCTGTAAGGACCGCTATCGGTCCACAATACATAGGGTTGCCGTGCACTACTGCTGACCGCTGCCCTATACTGCAGCAGTCCTTCATTGGTATAGGGACTGACGTACAGTCTGCTAATCACTAACACACAACCTGCTTGGTCCACAAAAGTTTTTATAAGGACTGGTAACTTGGTATAGGGTGCTACGGTACATAGGCCTGAGTGCAGTACAGTCTGCTGTTCTGTAAGGACCGCTATCGGTCCACAATACATAGGGTTGACGTGCACTACTGCTGACCGCTGCCCTATACTGCAGCAGTCCTTCAGCGGTATAGGGACTGACGCACAGTCTGCTAAACACTAACACACAACCTGCTTGGTCCACAAAAGTTCTTATAAGGACTGGTAACTTGGTATAGGGTGCTACGGTACATAGGCCTGAGTGCAGTACAGTCTGCTGTTCTGTAAGGACCGCTATCGGTCCACAATACATAGGGTTGCCGTGCACTACTGCTGACCGCTGCCCTATACTGCAGCAGTCCTTCATTGGTATAGGGACTGACGTACAGTCTGCTAATCACTAACACACAACCTGCTTGGTCCACAAAAGTTCTTATAAGGACTGGTAACTTGGTATAGGGTGCTACGGTACATAGGCCTGAGTGCGTTACAGTCTGCTGTTCTGTAAGGACCGCTATCGGTCCACAATACATAGGGTTGCCGTGCACTACTGCTGACCGCTGCCCTATACTGCAGCAGTCCTTCAGCGGTATAGGGACTGACGTACAGTCTGCTAATCACTAACACACAACCTGCTTGGTCCACAAAAGTTCTTATAAGGACTGGTAACTTGGTATAGGGTGCTACGGTACATAGGCCTGAGTGCAGTACAGTCTGCTGTTCTGTAAGGACCGCTATCGGTCCACAATACATAGGGTTGCCGTGCACTACTGCTGACCGCTGCCCTATACTGCAGCAGTCCTTCATTGGTATAGGGACTGACGTACAGTCTGCTAATCACTAACACACAACCTGCTTGGTCCACAAAAGTTTTTATAAGGACTGGTAACTTGGTATAGGGTGCTACGGTACATAGGCCTGAGTGCAGTACAGTCTGCTGTTCTGTAAGGACCGCTATCGGTCCACAATACATAGGGTTGACGTGCACTACTGCTGACCGCTGCCCTATACTGCAGCAGTCCTTCAGCGGTATAGGGACTAAGAGTTTTGTCACAGGGTGATTTAAAAAATGACAGGCAGAGGAAGAGGCAGGCCCTTCCGCAGGGGTGGTAGGGGTAGGGCAGGAGCAACAGCCTTGAGCCAAAGTGGGAAGTTGCAGAAGGTGCGTTCAATTACTTTAAAGGACGCACCAGACTTGGTTGAGTGGCTCACTCAGCCTTATTCTTCTGCACCCTCCTCATCCTCTCGATCTGCACCCTCTTCTTCACTCTCTGCTATGTGCACCCCCAAAGACACTACCACCAACAACACCACCACCACCACATACCTTCCGCTTGAGTGCAAATGGGGGCCTTCATGCTCCAGTGTTTTAATAGGGACCCCCGTATAAAAAGCATGAGGGTCAAGGACCAGTACTGGGTGGCAACGTACTTAGATCCCCGGTACAAACACAAAATGGCGGAAATGTTACCGCCGTCGCAGAGGGCTGTCAGAATGCAGCACTTCCAGGCCTTGCTTCGAGAAATGCTGCATTCTGCTTTTGCGTGCGCTGGCAGAGGAGCAATTCCCACTCCCAGAGAAGGATTTGCGGGTACCAATCCAACAGCGCCTGCAAGAAGAGGCCGGTTTGAAGATGTGTTGGTGACTTCGGATATGAGGTCATTCTTTCAGCCGACCCATCGACAGGTGTCATCCGGATCCAGCATCAGGGAACGCCTAGACCGTCAGGTGTCCGACTACATTGGGTTAACGGCCGATGTGGACGCTCTGAGGAGTGATGAACCCCTAGACTACTGGGTGGGCAGGCTTGACCTCTGGCCAGAGCTTGCCCAATTTGCAATCGAACTGTTGGCTTGCCCCTCATCCAGTGTCCTGTCCGAAAGGACGTTCAGCGCAGCAGGGGGGATTGTGACCGATAAGCGTACTCGCCTAGCTCACGACAGTGTTAACTACCTCACATTTCTAAAAATGAATGAGGCATGGATCTCGGAGGAATTCAACACATGTGATCAGTAGACCATGTATATGTCTATAAACAATTTTTGGAATCAAGCACACAGACCTTCTTAATTCATTTGGCTCACTTCCCTGACCCAAAAAAGCACACCGTACTATATGCCCCTACCCTCCTCTTTGAAGAGGTTGAGCGGTGTCATATTTCTACTGGGGCTGCTTATTATGAGGGGTTCCCACCATCCCTGTGCTGTGCTGACTTCCTCCTGGGTGTTCTTATTATGAGGGGCTCCCACCATCCCTGTGCTGTGCTGACTTCCTCCTGGGGGTTCTTATTATGAGGGGCTCCCACCATCCCTGTGCTGTGCTGACTTCCTCCTGGGGGTTCTTATTATGAGGGGATCACACCATCCCTGTGCTGTGCTGACTTCCTCCTGGGGCTGCTTACGGTGCTGCTGTCAGCGCTGTATGTCACGGAGCTGCTGTCAGCGCTGTATGTCACGGAGCTGCTGTCAGCGCTGTATGTCACGGAGCTGCTGTCAGCGCTGTATGTCACGGAGCTGCTGTCAGCGCTGTATGTCACGGAGCTGCTGTCAGCGCTGTATGTCACGGAGCTGCTGTCAGCGCTGTATGTCACGGAGCTGCTGTCAGCGCTGTATGTCACGGAGCTGCTGTCAGCGCTGTATGTCACGGTGCTGCTGTCAGCGCTGTATGTCACGGAGCTGCTGTCAGCGCTGTATGTCACGGAGCTGCTGTCAGTGCTGTATGTCACGGAGCTGCTGTCAGCGCTGTATGTCACGGAGCTGCTGTCAGCGCTGTATGTCACGGAGCTGCTGTCAGCGCTGTATGTCACGGTGCTGCTGTCAGCGCTGTATGTCACGGAGCTGCTGTCAGCGCTGTATGTCACGGAGCTGCTGTCAGTGCTGTATGTCACGGAGCTGCTGTCAGCGCTGTATGTCACGGAGCTGCTGTCAGCGCTGTATGTCACGGAGCTGCTGTCAGCGCTGTATGTCACGGTGCTGCTGTCAGCGCTGTATGTCACGGAGCTGCTGTCAGCGCTGTATGTCACGGAGCTGCTGTCAGCGCTGTATGTCACGGAGCTGCTGTCAGCGCTGTATGTCACGGAGCTGCTGTCAGCGCTGTATGTCACGGAGCTGCTGTCAGCGCTGTATGTCACGGTGCTGATGTCAGTGCTCTGTATTACGGTGCTGCTGTCAGTGCTCTGTATCTCCTGCACCCTCTTGTTTGCCTACCCTGGTCCCTGACCTTCCCTCTCCTCCATTGCCTTCATTAGCTCCATAGTCCTGAATTGTCAGAACAATTTCCCAAATAAAAAAAAAATGCTTGTAGTTATCGATCCCAAATTCACCTCATACATGTATTATGCTATTGTCCAGGTGGTGGGACTACGTGCTACCCCCTAATAATTACCACGTGGCCGCAAATTCGACCTAAAGGTTTGCGAAATTCGCCTCCCATTGAAGTCAATGGAGCCCGCGGCGAACGGTCGTTTTCGCGAACGTTTGTGTCCGTTCGCGTTTCGCGTTCGCGAAACGTCCCGTCGGAAGTTCGTCCATCACTAACTATAACTTTTGCACAAACAAATCATGATATCAAAATATGTAGAAGAATACATATTGGCCTAAACTCATGAGGAAATTTGTTTTTTTTTTTGTTTGTTTGTTTTTTTTGGGATATTTTTTATAGCAAAAAATAAAAAATACTGTTTTTTTTTTTTATTGTTGCTCTTTTTTTGTTTATAGCGCAAAAAAATAAAAACAGAAATTAGCAAATACCAACAAAAGAAAGCTCTAGTTATGGGAAAAAAAGACGTCAATTTTGTTTGGGTACAATATTGTATGGCCGCGCAATTGTCAGTTAAAGCAACGTAGTGGCGTATCACAAAAAATGGCTTGGTCATTAACCACTTCAGCCCGGACCATTTTGCTGGCTTAAGACCAGACCACTTCTTGCGATTCGGCACTGCGTCGCTTTAACTGCCAATTGTGTGGTCCTGCGACGTGGCTCCCAAACAAAATTGACGTCCCTTTTTTCCCACAAATAGAGCTTTCTTTTGGTGTTATTTGATCACTGCTGCGGTTTTTATTATAAACAAAAATATAGCGACAATTTTGAAAAAAAAAAACACATTATTTTTTACTTTTTGTTATAATAAATATCCCCCAAAAATATATTAAAATTTTTTTTCCCTCAGTTTAGGCCGATACGTATTCTTCTACATATTTTTGGTAAAAAAAATCACAATAAGCGATTATTGATTGGTTTGCGCAAAAGTTATAGCGTTTACAAAATAGGGGATGGTTTTATGGCATTTTTATTGTAAATTTTTTTTTTTACTAGTAATGACGGTGATTAGCGATTTTTATTGTGACTGCGACATTATTGCAGACACATCGGACATTTTTGACACATTTTTGGGACCACTGTCATTTATACAGCAATCACTGCTATACAAATGCAGTGATTCCTGTGTAAATGACACTGGCAGTGAAGGGGTTAACCAGTGGGTGGCAGTGTAGGGGTTAAGTGTTCCTAGGGGTGTGTTACTAACTGTTGGGGGCTGGGCTGTCTTTTAGTGAACACTGATCTCTGCTCCAATCACATGGAGCAGAGATCAGCATCACTTGTTGCTAGGCAGAACTGGGAGATGCTGTTTACAATGGCATCTCCTAGTTCAGCCGCCCCGTGAGACGATCGGGGGTCCCGACCGGCACGCGAGCACGCCACCACCGGCGCACTTGTGATGGCAGAGTGGTAAATTTAAAGGGACGTACAGGTACACCCATTTGCCTGCCCGTGCAATTCTGCCGACGTACATCGGCGTGCGACGGTCGGGAAGTGGTTAAGGGGGCAAATCCTTCCAAGGCAGAAGTAGTTAAATATATCCGCTGTGTCATAGATAGGATGCTCGCGCCCTCCCTGCCATTTGTAGACTGACGGTGTACTAAATGTTACAGGGATTCAGCTCCGCCGGTCGGACAATAAGTGATGGTAGGAAAACCTAAAGATGTTCCTTCTTCCAACGAGTATCCCTGTAGGGTAGAACAAAAGGAAAAAAATTAAGATCTTGAAGGGGGTACCCTCAATCAGCTAGAGGGCCTGTTCTGGCCTCATAGATCAGGAGGCCCTAGGGTATCCACCCAATGAGCCACATCTTTCGATCTGTGAAAAATTATGCTTTGCCCTGGTGAATAACGCATAGTCATGCAGGATAGAGCATGCTTTAAGGCAGTTTTAGGTCTCGCAGCCAACGTTTGATGGCCAGGAAGGTGGCTCTCTGCTTTTGTGTGGCCACCGAGAAATCACGAGAAATAATGATCCCAGTACTATTAAAGGAGATACGGCCCTTTTCTCTGGCAACTAGACATGTGCATTTCGTTTGATTCCGAATCGAAATTCGGAAAAATTTTCATTATTCGGACATTCGGATGCATCCGAATTACCAAATTACAATGCTAACAAATTCAACGGAATTCGGACGAAACTCGAATCAAATTCGAAAAATTACCCGAATTTGGGGCCATGTATCTCGGGGCCAATTTGGGGTTTCTAGCTCCAAGTGACCCCAAGTTATGGGGCCCTATATTCGGGTCGCAAAATGTCTAGCACTTTTCTGCAACAGAGAATGACATTTTGCGACCCGACTTTGGGGCCAGGTATCTTGGGGTCACTTGGTGCTAGAAACCCCAAATTTGGTGATTTTGTAGTGCTAGTTCTACTGTGTTTGCATACCAAATTTGGAGTTCCTAGCTACAAGTGGCCCCTGAGATACGTGGCCCCAAATTCGGGTCGCAAAATGTCATTCCCTTATGCAGAAAAGTACTTGACATATTGTCCATATCTTGGGGTCACTTGGTGCTAGGAGCCCCACAACTTGTGGCAGGTGGCGTGGCAAGTGGACAATCCACAACTTGGTCAGGTAGCACTCGTGGCAGGTCACGTGGCACTTGTGGCCGGTCACGTGGCACTCGTGGCAGGTATCATGGCAAGTGGACAATACACAACTTGTGGCAGGTGATGTGGCAAGTGGATAATACACAACTTGTGGCAGGTGACGTGGCAAGTGGACAATGACATACAGCATATGTACTTGCCTTGCAATCGACATCCCTGACTTCGTCAATTAGGCATGCTGACAACTTCATTGATGTGATAAATATAAATGAAATAAGATGTGTGTTTTTTTGCACTGTACACTGCAAGTATGAGAAGTTGATGTGACAGATGTATATAAGTAAGTAACTAACCATCTTCCAAAATTCCTAATTCAAACGAAAAGAAATATAATTTAACCACTTACCGCCGCATGGCAATGTACGTCGGCAGAATGGCACCGACAGGCACAAGCACCTATATGTACGTGCTTGCCTACTAGCGGGTGGGGGGTCCAATCGGACCCCCTCCTGCTGAATGCGGCAGTCCGTTTCACTTCAGGAGTAGGGATGAGCCGAAGACCCCCCGGTTCGGTTCACACCAGAACTTTCGAACGGACCCCAAATTCGAACGAACGTTAGAACCCCATTGAAGTCTATGGGACTCGAACGTTCGAAATGAAAAGTGCTAATTTTAACGGCTAATATGCAAGATACTGTCCTAAAAAGGGTTTGGGGACCTGGCTCCTTCCCCAGGGGACATGGGTCAATGCCTAAAATGTTTTTAAAAATGGCCGTTTTGGCGGGAGCACTGATTTTAATGATGATTAAATTGAAAAAAAAAGTGAAATATTCCTTTAAATATGGTGCCTGGGGGGTGTCTGTAGTATGCCTGTGAAGTGCCACGTGTTTCCCGTGTTTAGAACAGTCCCTGCACAAAATGACATTAAACGGAAATAACACCATTTAAAACTGCTTGCGGTTTTAATGTTATATCTGGTTCCTGCAATATGGTTGAAAATCATTGAGAAAAATGGCATGGGTAGCCCTCCCTGCCCATTACCAGCCTATTTGGGTCTTGTACGCATATTAAGGGGAACCCCGCACCCATATTAAAAAAAGGAAATGCGTGTGGTCCCCAGGCCCTATATACTCAGAACAGCAGTATACAGGCGGTGCAAACAAGACAGGGACTGTGTAGGTTTGTTGTGTTAAGTTGAATCTGTTTGTAATTTTCAACTGGTACATTTTTAAAGTGTAGCTCCAGTCAAAAAAACTATTTTAAAGCTTTTTGGAAAACATAGGGAAGGGTTATCACCCCTGTATAATTTGTTTTGTCGTCCATCTTTTTTCATCTCACTTGCTGTTGTCTCCTTCCGTTTGCAAGTAGGAGATGTTTGTAAATTGGATGTTTAAAAGTAGGGGCCTGCCCTATATGCTCTGCAGAAATGGCGGAACAAGGTGTTGGTTTTGCCACAACATTGTAAGCCCTGAAAGTGACTCTGGAGCGCCCTGCTTTGAACGATTATATCAAGAATTGTAATTACATGCCATTGTTGAACAGTGGTAGAAAACTTGACCTTTGGTGGTTGTGGTGCTGATGCCACAACACTATAAGTCCTCACCATTACTCTGGGTGGGCACAGGAAGGGGCCCTCCTGTGAAATATTATATCAAGAATTGTAATTACATGTCCCTGTTAAACAGGGGCAGAAAAATTTGGCCTTAGGCACTGCTGCTGGTGCCACCACACTGCAACCTCTTCCATATACTCTAGTTTTATTGCAGGAATTAGCCCTGCTGCAAAGCATTGCATCAAAAATTGTACTTAAACGCCCCTGTTAAACAGGGGCAGAAAAATTGGGCCTTAGGCACTGGTGCTGGTGCCACCACACTGCAACCTCTCCCATATACTCTTGTTTGATTGCAGGAATTAGCCCTGCTGCAAAGCATTGCATCAAAAATTGTACTTAAACGCCCCTGTTAAACAGGGGCAGAAAAATTGGGCTGATGGCATCAACCAGAACCAGAAATGTTCTTCCAACATATCAGCGGAGGAGGAAGAGGATAGACAATCAACATAACAGGACAGTCACTCAGCATCAGCATAGGCAGTCTTGAAGGGATGTGGTATTTCAAAAAAAATTATTCAGTTACATCAGCTTCAGGTGCTTGGTAGCTGTGGGTGATCCAAGACTGATTCATCTTGATGAAGGTCAGTCGATCAACTGATTCGGTGGACAGGCGCACCCTGTGATCGGTAACAAAGCCACCAGCAGCACTGAAGGTGCGTTCCGAAAGAACGCTGGATGCAGGACAGGCCAGTAGCTCAATTGCATACTGTGCAAGCTCTGGCCAGTGATCCATCCTCAAGACCCAGTAAGCCAGAGGATTTTCGGTGGGAAAGGTGTCCAAGTCTGACCTTGCCCCTAGGTATTCCTGCACCATGTAAATCAGACACTGGCGATGGGTGCTGGAACCAATCATACCTTGGGGCTGCGGACTAAAAAATTGTCTGAAAGCATCAGTCAGACGGCCACCTTCTCCACCGCTCCTTCTGACCGATGCCTCAGCAACACGTTGTCCAGGACCAGGAGTTTGTAACCTCCCAGTCTCTGGGAACGCGTTGCACAGACCTTTCTGCAAGGCCTCCCGGAGATGTCTCATCCTCTGCGATGGCAAGATAAGGTCGGCAACCTTACCCTTGTACCGTGGATCAAGGAGAGTGGCCAGCCAGTAATGGTCCCTCTCCTTGATCCGAAGAATACGAGGATCCTTCCGCAGGCTTTGCAGGATCAGGGAGGCCATGCAGCGTAGGTTAGCTGAGGCATTCGGTCCGGAGTCCTCTGGGTCACTAAGGACAACATGATCCGCAGCTACCTCCTCCCAGCCACGTACAAGTCCACGTGTTTCTTGGGACTGTAAATCATCCCTACAGGACTGCTGCTGCTGCTGCTGCTGCTGCTGCTGCTGATGCTGAGTGCCAGCCTCCACCTCCATGCTGACACAATCTTCCTCCTCCTCATCCTCTTCCTGTGTGATGGGTGGCACAGCAGGAACACTGTCTGGATAAAGGGGGCCTTGAGAGGCAAGGAAGTCCTCCTCTTCCTGCCTCTGTTCTACCTCAAGTGCCCTGTCCATTATTCCACGCAGCGTATGCTCCAAGAGGTGGACAAGAGGTACAGTGTCACTGATGCATGCACTGTCACTGCTCACCATCCTTGTGGCCTCCTCAAACTGTGACAGGACAGTGCATGCATCCCTGATCATGCCCCACTGGCGTGGTGAGAAAAAAACGGGCTCCCCTGACCCTGTCCTGGTGCCGTAGTCGCACAGGTACTCATTGATGGCCCTCTGCTGCGTGTGCAGCCACTGCAGCATGGCCAATGTTGAGTTCCATCTGGTGGGCATGTCACATATAAGGCGGTTCTTGGGCAGGTTTAACTCCTTTTGGAGCTCAGCCAGCCGAGCACAGGCATTAAATGATCGGTGGAAATGCACACAGACTTTCCTGGCCTGCTTCAGGACATCCTGTAAGCCGGGGTGCCTGCCCAAGAACCGCTGCACCACCAGGTTAAGGACGTGAGCTACACAGGGCACATGGGTCAGTTGTCCCTGTCGGAGGGCGGAGAGGAGGTTGGTGCCATTGTCGCAAACCACCATTCCTGGCTTAAGCTGGCGTGGCGTCAACCACCTCTCGGCCTGCCCCTGCAGAGCTGACAAAACATCCGCCCCAGTGTGGCTCCTGTCCCCCAAACAAACCAGCGCAAGCACGGCATGGCATCGTTTTGCCTGCGTACTTGCGTAGCCCCTGGAACGCCTACGGAGCACCGCTGGTTCTGAGGACAGAGCACTGGAAGAGGCCATGGAGGAAGAAGAAGAGGAGGGGGTGGAGGAGAGAGGTGTGTCACAACCAATAGTAGCATTTTGGAGGCGTGGTGGCTGAACAACCTCCAACACTACTGCACCTTGTCCTGCATCCTTCCTAGCTGCCAGAAGAGTGACCCAATGGGCCGTGAAAGACAGGTAACGTCCCTGTCCATGCCTGCTGGACCATGAGTCAGCAGTAATATGCACCTTACTGCTGACCGCCCTGTCCAGCGAGGCAAGGACATTGCCTTCCACATGCCGGTAGAGAGCCGGAATCGCCTTCCGTGAGAAAAAGTGGCGTTTGGGGACCTGCCACTGAGGAACCGCACATTGTACAAACTCACGGAAGGGGGCCGAGTCTACCAACTGAAAAGGCAGCAGTTGAAGTGCTAGCAATTTAGCCAAGCTAGCATTCAACTGCTGGGCATGTGGATGGCTGGGAGTGAACTTCTTCCGCCGGTCCAGCAGCTGGGGCAGGGACATTTGCCTGCTATAATCGGACGTGGGTGTACCGCTAGCAGAGTTCCCGGAAGCACTTGGCTGTGACACACCTAATTCTACACCTTCATTCCTCTCAGAGCAGGTTTCAGAGAGGACTGAAGGTCTAGTGGGGTTGGAGATGCCAGCTGATGAGGAGCAAGGAGAGGTCCGCTTTGTTCTTTGGTGTGGGTCTTTGAGGTACGCTTGCCAACGAGCTGCATGGCAGGTCAACATATGTCTGGTCAAGCATGTGGTGCCCAAGCGGCTGATGTTTTGGCCACGTGAGATACGCTTGAGACATATGTTGCAAATAGCAGCGGTGCGATCTGATGCACTCGTCTCAAAAAAGGCCCACACCAAAGAACTTTTAGAATAACGCGCAGAGGCAGCGCTCTGCACAGGCGGAGCTCTGCGGTGTGATTCAGTCGGTGTGCTGCCCCTAAGCTGGCCCCCGGAGGGCATCCTGCCTCGTTGGACATGTGCCTCCTCCTCCTCCTCCCTCCTTCCAGGCACCCACGTGGAGTCAGTGCCCTCATCATCCCCTCCCTCTTCATCGCTGTAGCAAACCTGGCAGTATGCTGCAGCTTGTGGAACATGACTGCCAGATTGCTGTCCTTCTTGAGCATCCCCTCTGTCTGCGCTCACGCTACTGCCTTCCTCTAGCTGAGTGTCATCATCAGAGCCCACAAAACACTGGGCATCCTCCTGGAGCATGTACCCAACACTGTGCTCAAAGAGTTCAGGAGACTCCTCAGGAGGACGTGGTGGGTCTAGGGAAGGAGTCACTGATGATGACATTGAGAGGAGGGAAGACGATGCGTTGGCAGCTGCTTTGCTACTACCCTGAGACTGGGTGAGAGAGGATGAGGAGGATGAAGAGGGCTTGGTCATCCACTCTACCAAGTCGTTGGCATGTTGTGGTTCAACATGTCCAGCTGCCGAAAAGAAGGACAAGCATGTCCCATGGCCACGTGCTGATGACAATGCACCGCGTCCACGACCAGCACTGTTGTCTCTAGACACAGAGCCTGCTTGCCCTCTTTTATTGGCTCGCGCCTGTCTGCCTCTCCTTGCTGGCCTTCCAGACATGGTAATGGCCTGAAGGGAGTTGGGTAAAACAGCAGTTGGGTAGTGTATATTGTGCTGGAGGCACACAACACCCACTAACTCCTGCAGATGCCTTTATTATAGAACACCAGAGATAAAGGGGTATATACAGATGTATACTGTGCTGTGCTTTAGGCACACACAACTTCCAATAACTCCTGCAGATGGCAAGTGGGCTCAAATAGAGAAGAGCTATGTAGGTGGATATAGCGGTATGTACTGGGTACAGAGCACGCAGACAGCACGCACTATCTCCTAACACTACTGACTGCAAGCTCTATTATAAAAGATAGATCACTAGCTATATAGGTGAGGTGAATATAACGGTGTATACTGCGGTCAGGGCACGCAGACAATAACCACTACACAACAGCAAGATAGAAAATCGGCCGAAAACGATCGGTGTGTACTGTGTTGAAGGTACACAAAACACCCACTGCTTCAGACGCCAAGACACTACACGAGGCCGCCGCGATGGCGGCCTTATATAGTGTGGGGCGTGCACTACACAGCCTGAGCTATGATTGGCCACAGGCATCCTGCCTGTGGCCAATCATGGCTCTCCTCGCTGCTGGCGCTGCGATTGGCCAAGCATGCGGGGTCACAGTGCATGCTTGGCCAATCATAAGCCAGCAATGCACTGCGCCATCGCAGTGCATTGTGGGCCGTGAGCGCCACGCGAATTTGACGCGAACGGACCAAAATGTTCGGATTTCGCCGAACGGACGAACAGCCAATGTTCGAGTCGAACGTACGTTCGACTCGAACACGAAGCTCATCCCTATTCAGGAGTGATCCGGGATGAGGGGATGGCCGTTGGTTTCTGGCCATCCCCTCTCAATCGCTTCTGGCGAATGAGAAGCTTCACCCGCTGTGTATTGTAAACACAGGCAGGGAGGAAGTGATGTCATTCTCCTCGGGGTGATCTTTTTGACCGGACTGCGAGGAGAACAGAGAAAGTGCACCAAACACTACACTGACATGTAGGTACACATAGGCACACAAACCCCCCCCCCATCACCCCCCGATCGCTCCCCTCCCAGTCACAGTGTCACTGATTGCAGTGATCATTTATTTACTGATCACTGCATTTAGTGTCAGTTGTGACAGTAAAAACTGTCAGGGCAGTTAGTGTTAGGTCCAGGGTAGCCCCCTACCCCCCCAATAAAGGTTTAACCCCCTTATTGCCCCTAGAGTTAACCCTTTCACCCCCTTTTGCTAGTGTCACTAAGCGATCATTTTTCTGATCGCTGCATTAGTGTCACTGGTGCCGCTAGGTAGCTAGTTATTTTTTTAGGTTCACCGCCAGGTTTTTATAGTGCTAGGTACCCTGATATACTACCCAATAATGGTTTTAACCCCCTGATTGCCCCTAGTTAACCCTTTCACCCCCTTTTGCTAGTGTCACTAAGCGATCGTTTTTCTGATCGCTGCATTAGTGTCACTGGTGCCGCTAGGTAGCTAGTTATTTTTTTAGGTTCACCGCCAGGTTTTTATAGCGCTAGGTACCTCCATATACTACCCAATAACGCGTTTAGCCCCCTGATTGCCCCTAGTTAACCCTTTCACCCCCTTTTGCCAGTGTCACTAAGCGATCGTTTTTCTGATTGCTGCATTAGTGTCACTGGTGCCGCTAGGTAGCTAGTTTTTTTTTAGGTTCACTGCCAGGTTTTTATAGCGCTAGGTACCCCATATACTACCCAATAACGGTTTTAACCCCCTGATTGCCCCCAGTTAACCCTTTCACCCCCTTTTGCCAGTGTCACTAAGCGAGCGTTTTTCTGATCGCTGCATTAGTGTCACTGGTGCCGCTAGGTAGCTAGTTACTTTTTTAGGTTCACCGCCAGGTTTTTCTTTAAACATATTTTATTAACATGCAGTATAGCAGTTACACAGTACAAATCACATGTTGGTGTGCAGAATTACAGACCATTAAGTGATAAAGTAACAAATGCGATACATTCGTGGCGGGCGACAGGACCCGAACAGTAAAACAAAATGGTAACAGAAGGATGCTTTATAGAAAAGATGCACAACAATTGGTTAATGAGGAAGGTTATGGACTAAAAGGTGCATAGAAAAGGGGTATGGTGCCTTCCCAAATAGGAGGTTCGATCCCGAGTAGGGATCCTAGTACTGCGTAGCGGGTTATTTTTATGAGGCAAGGGTATAGGAGGGAAAAGGAAGGAAAAAGGAAACAAGAAAGGTGAATTGGGGGTGGTAGAGGAGGGACATAGGGCTGGGAAAAAAAGGGGGGGGGGAAAGGTCGGCCGGCCCGCCCGGGCCCGTGGGCTTAGAACCAGTGACGGTACAAGTGATGCATATCAGATTGTTTCAACAATCCAATGTGTCTAGGTCTACATCAAGAGGTAAAAAGTGATCTACCCACGGTTGCCAAATTTTATTATGTTTGGGGAGGCGGTTAAGAGTTTTGGCCTCGATCCTATAGTGGATCATGGCCTGTGTTACCCTGTTCCTAAATGCGGGCAAGGGTAGAGTGGCAGACTTCCAAGCCTGTGCTATAGTTTGCTTAGCTGCTGTGGTGAGTTGGAGGAATAATCTTAGCTGATTGCGGGAACAACATTCGGGTGATTTGTTAAGTATGGCGAAGGTAGGATCTGGGTGTAGTGTGAACTTAAATAGTGTTGATGCCATATGGAACACTGCCTCCCAAAATTGCCGAACTATCGGGCACGTCCATCAGATGTGTAGATGAGTGCCAACATCTGTACAGCCCCTAAAGCACATCGCTGAGTATCTCGGAACGTACTTGGCTATTCTAGCTGGAACTAGGTACCAACGCATTAGAACTTTAAAATTAGCCTCAGAGGCAACAACATTTTGGGTCGCGTTCTTGGTATTAGCCCAAATCTCGTTCCAGGTCTCAGCGTCTAGATCTATAGCTAAATCGGCCGACCACCTCGTCGCGTAAGCTGGGAGGGAAGGGGAGGGAAGTGTAAAGTGGGCATAGAATTGCGAGATAATGCCTGGGGCGTGTGGGTCTGAGTCACATATTTTTTCGTAAAATGATATATGATTCTGAGTGGGACTGGGCTTGGGCAATGAGTGCAGAAAATTTAGGATTTGGAGGTGACGGAAGTATTCTGTATGCGAAATGTGGTACTGGGCATGAAGGTCTTGGAAGGATTTTCGTATACGACCCTTCAGGAGGTCCGAGACCTTGTCCACACCTGCTCGGGACCAGGCCGCAAATGAACCTGGCTCCGAGATAGCCGGGGGAAAAGCGGGTTACCAAGCATAGAAAGTAGCGGTGTGTGCGCGGAAATGAGTGGGGAAGATTTGCGGGCTACGTCCCAAATTTTCAGGGAGTGCAATGTAACGGGGTTTGTAAGAGTACCTCTCTTGGAAGGGGGCAACCAGAGCAGATTGGAAATGGCAATAGGGTGAACGTCTACAGCCTCAATGCTAACCCCCAATGGAACTTCTGATTTAGCATGGTAAAGGGCGATTTGGGCTATCTGAGCCGCACGAAAGTAATGTGCAAAATTGGGCACTCCAAGGCCGCCCTGTGTCCTGTGGCGGAAGAGTATAGATTTAGCGATTCTGGGTCTAGTGGGTTCCCAGATATACTTTAGAGTTTTGTTTTGTATAATACGATGAAAATATGGGGGTACCGCGATAGGAAGGACCCTATAGAGATAGAGTAATTTAGGTAGTAGAGACATCTTCACCGCTGTAATTCTACCAAGCCACGAGACACAGAGCGGCCGCCATGAAGCCAAGATAGTCGCAAATTTTCTAAGTAGAGGGAGATAGTTTAATCGATAGAGGGAGGACAGGTCACTCGTCAGTCGAATGCCCAGGTAAGGGATAGAGGATGAGGACCATAAAAAGGGGAAGTTAGTTTGTAAGCGTGTGAACTCGTCCGTTGGCAGGGAAACATTGAGAGCTCTGGATTTGGCCTGATTGACCTCTAGGCCCGATATGTTAGCAAATCTGTCTAGAAGTTTACAAAGATTAGGTAAAGTAGTATGGGGGGCAGTAATAAAAAGCAGGGCATCATCGGCAAATAAGCACAGCTTATGTGAGGTCGAGGCCAGTTCAAGGCCGCGTATATCGGGGTGAGCCCTAATCAGCGCAGCAAGGGGTTCTATCGCCAGTGCGAATAGAATGGGGGAGAGGGGGCATCCCTGCCTCGTCCCCCTTTGTATGGGGAAGGTCGCTGAGCGCGAACCCGCGTATCTGACATAGGCTTGGGGTTGAGTGTACAAAGCGTCTATCCAACGGAGGAAATGGGGGCCAAAACCCCAGCGTTGCAGAATATAGTGAAGGTACTGCCAAGATATAGTATCAAATGCTTTGCGTATATCGAGAGTGAACAGGTGCATAGGGATTTTTCTGGATTTTGCTATATGTTGAAGGAGAATCACCCGACGGATGTTATCGCTGGCCTGCCCCTGGGGGATGAACCCCACTTGGTCCTTATGGATTAGCCTACCAACAAGCGGGTTCAGGCGTAGCGCCAATATCTTGGCAAGGATCTTGACGTCAACGTTGAGCAAAGAAATGGGTCTGAAATTGGACCATATTGTATGATCGGAGTTGGGTTTGGGGATCATGGTGATAATAGCCGTCAAGGAGTCCCTGCCAAGGGAGTGGTCTTGTAGAAGAGAGTTAAAAGAGTTAGTAAGAAGAGGAGCTAACGTGTCAGCAAATTTTTTGTAATAGGATGCCGGTAGACCGTCAGGTCCCGGACGCTTATGCGGTTTGAGGGATTTGATGGCCGCAAGAACTTCAGCCACGGTGATAGGGGCTTCAATTAAGTCATGATTCACAGAGGATAGCTGGGGGAGCTGCAAAGATTGGAGCAAAGTGTCAGCTTGGGGAGCAGGAAAGGGGGTCTTGGCTTCATACAACTGGGATAATTGAGTGCTGAACTCAGTAAGAATTTTGGAGGGGTTACTAGTGGGTCCCTTTTGTGCTATTCGGAGTCTGATGGGCTTAAAAGATTTCTCTGGATTTCTTAAGCGCATTGCTAGAAAGGTGTCGGGCTTGTTGGCTTTGGTATAGGTGATATGGGAAGATCTACGGATTTGCTTGTCAGCCTCTTCGGTCAGAAGTAGGTCCAACTCCAATTTTGTCCTTTCGAGTGCCAATCTATTCAATTCTGTGGGGTTGGATTGGAATTGAAGATAGTGTTGGTGAAGGGTAGTCTCTAGTTGGCAGGATTTCTCCTGTCTGGCCCTTTTAAGATGCGAGGCAACAGAAATGCAGGTGCCCCTAATGACCGGCTTGTGAGCTTCCCAGAGGAGGGTAGGAGAGATATCTGGAGTAGCGTTATGTGTGAGATATTCTGTAAGGGCTACCTGAATATCTAGGCAATACGACTGATTGGAAAGGAGAGTTTCATTCATGCTCCATCCTCTATCTGCGGACTGCGGGATAATGGAGGAGACAGTCGTGATTGTAGCACAGTGGTCGGACCATGTGATAGGATGTATACGTGAGTGAAGGAGAGTGGGGGCAGATGTTACGGGTATAAAGATAGGAAGTCAGTCTGAGACATACCTGCCGGTGGGGGAGACTGCGTCGTAGCCACACAATCTGCCGGAGTGTCCTCCTCCTCACTACTCTCATGATAGTGCGGGATGGTGGAGTGTTGGGCGGCCGTGGAGGCCTTCGCCGCCATCTTGGAGGAAGCACGCGCCAGTGCTTCTTTTATCGGTTTTGGCTTATTTTTGCCCCGATGGCCGGTCAGAACCATACCGGGAGGTGCGCGAGGGGATCCGCAACGGAGGTCCACAATAGGAGAGATGATAGCTGCCTGGGACAAGGAGTTACAGCTCGGGATCGCGGCGGTGAGAGCGGAGCTCTAACGGGATGCGTCCGTCATGGCGAGCTTCGCGCATGTGCCCCCCACCGCCAGGTTTTTATAGCGCTAGGTACCCCATATACTACCCAATAATGGTTTTAACCCCCTGATTGCCCCTAGAGTTAACCCTTTCACCACCCATCACCGTATAAGTGCCACTGGTGACGCTGGTTAGCCAGTTAGTTATTTAGGTTCCCCGTCAGGTTTTTATATAGCGTCAGTTACCCCCATATACTACCTAATAAAGATTTTAACCCCCTGATTGCCCCTAGCTAACCCTTTCACTAGTCATCACCGTATAAGTGTTACGGGTGACTCTGGTTAGTTGGTTTGCTTTTTATAGCATCAGGGCACCCACCATTTATTACCCAATAAAGGTTTAACCCCCTGATCACCCGGCAGGTGATATCAATTAGGTTTTAGGGTCAGGGTCTGTGTCACCCCAGGCAGTGCTAGGTTAGTGCCAGTACCGCTAACACCCACACGCAAAGCATAAACCTCCCGTAGTGGTATAGAATCTGAACAGATCAATATCTGATCTGATCAGATCTATACTAGCTTCCCCAGCAGTTTAGGGTTCCAAAATAACGCATTGTTAGCGGGATCAGCCCAGATACCTGCTAGCACCTGTGTTTTGCCCCTCCGCCCAGTCCACCCAAGTGCAGTATCGATCGATCACTGTCACTTACAAAACACTAAACACATAACTGCAGCGTTCGCAGAGTCAGGCCTGATCCCTACGATCGCTAACAGTTTTTTTTGGTAGCATTTTATATTTAAATCCTGAAGGCAGTGCTTGGTTTTCGGGGTCCCGTACGTGGCTAGGCTCCCAAAAAGTCCCCCACATGTGGTATCGCCGTACTCGGGAGAAGCAGCAGAATTTATTTTGGGGTGTAATTTCACTTATGCCCTATAGCATGTGTGAGCAATATATCATTTAGTGACAACTTTGTGCAAAAAAAATAAAAATAAATTGTAATATTCCTGCAACTTGTGGCAAAATATAAAATATTTCATGGACTCAACATGCCTCTCAGTAAATAGCTTGGGGTGTCTACTTTCCAAAATGGGGTAATTTGGGGGGGGGGGGTTTTGTGCTATTTTGGCATTTTATGGCCTTCGAAACTGTGATAGGTAGTGAGGAGTGAAATCAAAAATTTGCACCCTTAGAAATCCTGAAGGCAGTGATTGGTTTTCGGGGGCCCCGTACGCGGCTAGACTCCCAAAAAGTCCCACATATGTGGTATATCCGTACTCAGGAGAAGCACCAGAATATATTTTGGGGTGCAATTCTACATATAACTATGGCATGTGTGAGCAATATATCATTTAGTGACAACTTTTTGTAAACTTTATTTTTTTTGTCATTATTCAATCACTTGGGACAAAAAAAAAATATTCAATGGGCTCAACATGCCCCCCAGAAATTTCCTTGGGGTGTCTACTTTCCAAAATGGGGTCATTTGGGGGGGTTTGTACTGTCCTGCCATTTTAGCACCTCAAGAAATTAGATAGGCAGTCATAAATTAAAAGCTGTGTAAATTCCAGAAAATGTACTCTAGTTTGTAGATGCTATAACTTTTGCGTAAACCAATAAATATACGCTTATTGACATTTTTTTTACTAAAGACATGTGGCTGAATACATTTTGGCCTAAATGTATGACTAAAATTTAGTTCATTCGATTTTTCTTATAACAAAAAGTAGAAAATATCTTTTTTTTTAAACAATTTCAGTCTTTTTCCTTTTATATCGTAAAAAATAAATATTGCAGAGGCAATCAAATACCATCAAAAGAAAGCTCTATTTGTGGGAAGAAAAGGATGCAAATTTTGTTGACCGCGCAATTACCAGTTAAAGCAGTGCAGTGCGAAATTTTAAAAAGACCTCTGGTCCTTAGGCTGTCAATTGGTCCGGGGCTGAAGTGGTTAATAGAATAACATAGAAAGAATATACAACCATCTTCTGAAATTCAAATTTCAAATAGAATAAATTTGAATTTCGAATAGTATGAATTCACATTTTTTAATTAATTAACTTTAAGTTTGGATATAAAAGATTATAATAAAATAGAAAATAGACTAGAAAAATGATAGATTGTGTTTGCATACCAAATGCAAACACAATAAACCTAGCACTACAACATCTCCAAATTTGGGGTTCTAGCACCAAGTGACTCCGAGATACGTGGCCCCAAAGTGGGGTCACAAAATGTCAAGCACTTTTCTGCAGCAGAGAATTACATTTTGCGACCCGATTTTGGGGCCACATATCTCGGGGACACTTATAGCTAGACACACCAAATTTGGTAAACAAACACAATAGAACTAGCACTTCAACGTCTTCTAGCGCCAAGTGAACCCGAGATACATGGCCCTAAATTCGGGTCACAAAATATTTTCGAATGCGGTTGAAATAGTTTCGAATGCGGTTGAAATAATTTCGAATCATTTTGAAATCGTTTCGAATCCGGTAGAAATATTTTCGAATTTGGTTGAAATATTTTCGAATGCAACCGATTTTTCGAATTTGGTAGAAAACTAAACTAAATCCGAAAACGAATTTAACAAATTTAACGAATATAACTAAACTAAATTAATTAACAAATTAAAAAGAAACGAAACTAAACAAATTTTTCCTTTTGCACATGTCTACTGGCAACTCTTAGAACCGCATCTCTATTTCTGAAATGAAATGCAAAAGTTTGATGAGCATAGAACAGGGATGTGCCCCAGAGCATAGGGAACAAGAGATTTCATCTTCAAATATAGGTTTCTTCACAGTAAGAGCTGTGAAAATGTGGAATAGACTCCAACCAGAGGTGGTTATGGCCTGCTCAGTAGATTTCTTTAAGAAAGGCCTGGATACTTTCCTGAATGTACATAATATAACTGGGTACTAACATTTATAGGTAAAGTTGATCCAGGGAAAATCTGATTGCCTTTGGGGGATCAGGAAGGAATTTTTTTCCCCTGCTGTAGCAAATTGAAGCATGCTCTGCTGGGTTTTTTTTTTTTTTTTTTTTGCCTTCCTCTGGATCAACTGTGGGCATAAAATTGGATATATTGGATTGTACAGTATTTTTTATTTTATTTATTTATTGTTTTTAAGGTTGAACTGGATGGACTTGTGTCTTTTTTCAACCTGACTAACTATGTAACTCTGTGCACTCGCCCTTTGGCGAATAATGGAGAGAAGGTGGAGACACCAAAAGTAGATATCAGCCATTTTTCCACAAAGGCCTCAGGGGCTCTGCCTTCCGAACCCTCTGGGAACCCCAAAAAATGTAAGTTATAGATGTGGGCGCTGTCAAAAAATTAGTTTTGTTTCATACGAAAAAAAATTCATATTTCATATACGAAATTCAATTTTGATTCGTATACGAAATTTCGTTAGATTCGTAAACTTTTAGTTAAAATAACGAAAGTTCATTATGAGGAATTTATCATTGAGGGGCTCCCACCATCCCTGTGCTGACTTCCTGGGTTTTTAACCTTTAGTTTCGTTAACTTTTCATAAAAATGACAAAGTTTGTTATAATGAATTTATCATTATGAGGGGTTCCCATCATCCCTGTGCTGTGCTGACTTCCTGGGTTTTTAACTTTTAGGTTTGTTAACTTTTCATAACAATTACAAATGTTCGTTACGATGAAATTCTCATTATGAGGGGTCCCCACCATCCCTGTGCTGAGTTCCCAGGTCTGTACACCTGCTGTGTGTCCATTATGAGGGGTTCCCACCATCCCTGTGCTGAGTTCCCAGGTCTGAGTATACACCCGCTGTGCCCATTACAAGGGGTTCCCACCATCCATGTGTTGTGCTGACTTCCTCTGATTGGTGAACAAAACACCAGTCACAATTCTGTTAATTTGGATCCAAAATTCCGAAATTCGTTAATGACATTTCGTATTCCGTATAAAATTTGTAAGCATAGAAATTCCCCATGGCGTTCCCACCATCCCTGTGCTGACTTCCTGGGGTTTTAACTTTTAGGTCTGTTAACTTTTCGTAACAATTAAGAATTTTCATTATGATGAATTTATCATTATGAGGGGTTCCCACCATCCCTGTGCTGGGCTGACTTCCTGGGTTTTTTAACTTTTAGGTTTGTTAACTTTTCGAAACAATTACAAATTTTTGTTATGAATTTGGATCAGCAATTCGTATATGAAATTTCGTATTTTGTACGGAGTTCGTTTGCATAAAAATTCATATTTTGGATTCGTACGAATGTACAAATTTCTGGAATTTCATACAAATTTTTGATTCGTACGAAACGAATCACACATGTCTAGTAAGTTATTACGCCACAGGCGATCCTCTAAATCTGACAGTTTATCAGAGGTGGATTCCTGGGTTTGATGCAGCTCCCTGACAGAGGCCTGTAAAGGAGGGGTGTCATATTTTAAATCTCCTAAGCATTGTTCTATATTATTCACTCTGTGACAGAGATTGTGGACATCTTGCTTTAAAAAAGATAAATACATTTTTATAGAGTCCATCTGTGTGGTCAGGGAAGCATGGCTATGCTGAGTGGCCTCCATTATTTGTGGGAAGGACAGAGATTTCTGGTGATGTGCATCCATATATCCCAGTAGTTGACCACGCCCCTCATCCTCAAAAGCTTTAGCAGTGTCCAATCACCTAAACGTACAAGCCAATAACCCAGAGTCTATGAATTCTTTGCCTGTGTCCTGTACTCTAACAAGATATGGAATTTACAGGTAAGTATTCCCCCTTCCAAGCACAAATCCTCCATCCCCTCTCAAACCCCCTGCTCTTCTAGTAGAAATGCTCTTTACTCCACCTTCTCCCCATAACAAATCTTCTTATTCCCCCAAAACATTGCTTCCCACCACAGATCTCAGATACTACACAGCTCAATGGTAGGTGATGTCTTTCCTCACAGGCTCCAGAGACAAGGCAGAGATTAGGGGTAGCTTCCCTAGGCTCTAACATTTACATTACTGTTCCACCGGGCAGTTGGTGTAGAGAGATGCTGGATTCAGCAGTGTTGAGTAACTGCAGCACTTGATGTGGGAAAGGCTTTGTGTGCCTGGATGGCACCCATCCACATTAAAACACTGAGAGCCCTTCACCCTCCCTGTTCCTGCCAGGCCCTGGTGTTGCACCCTTTTCTTTTCCTAGTGTCCACCCACCTAAAGCAGCTATTCCCATCAATAAAGGAGTTACATGTCTCCAGTAAATGTTGGGAGAAAAAAGATTTGCCTGGGGGCTTTAAAATGATACCGGTAATAAAGTCTTGTTTAATTTTCTCTAAAAATAACAAATGTTATACTTATCTGCTCTTCGTAGTGGTTCATAGTGGTTTTGCACAGAACAGCCAAGATCCTCCTCTTCTTCCCAGGTTTGGCACTCCTGGACCCTCCCTCCTGTTGAGTGCCCTCACAGTAAGCAGCTTGCTATGGGGGCACCCGAGCCATGCCGCAGCTCCGTGTGTCCATTCAGACACAGAGCTGCAGTCTCTTTCTCCTGATTGGCTAACTAACTTTGATTGTCTCAGCCAATAAGGAGGGAGAGTCCCAGATGACTGATGAAGGTTTTTGATCTTAATGCATAGAATGCATTAAGATCAAAAGCTTTCTGCCTTTACAACCACTTTAAGTTTATGAGTTTTTCTTGTCCTTTGACCCAACCACATGGTCATGCAAATGGATATGAAATGTATCTTAAAGTGATTGTAAAGGTTAATTTATTTTTTTTAAAAGAACAAACATGTCATACTTACCTGGTCCGTGCAAGGGTTTGGCACAGAGTGGCCACAATCCTCCTCTTCTGAGGTCCCTCAGTGGCGCTCCTGGCTCCTCCTCTTCTCGAGTACCCCCATGGAGAGCTGCTTTCCATGGGGGTACTCATGCAGGCTCGCACCCAAGTCCTGCTGCTGCGTCCATTGACACAGACAACAGGACTCTGCCCTGCCCCCACCTCCCGTGTCATTGGATTTGATTACAGCAACGGGAGCTAATGGCTTCTGCTGCTATCAATCTATCCAATGAGGACCAGAGACAGCGTCTGGAGCTTCTGTGCTCCCCCCCCAGTTGCTGGAATGATCGGGCTCAGGTAAGTAAAAGGGGAGGGGGCTGGGGGAGTGCTGCACAACAGAAGGTTTTTCACCTTAATGCATTAAGGCAGCGTTCCACCCAAAAATGGAACTTCCGCTTTAAGTGATGGTGACCCCCTGACATGCCCCATTTGGCATGTCATTTTTCTCGGAGGGGGGAGGTTCCCAGTTTTTATGGGCTCCCAGCTCCCGCTTCCTGCCCGGGCTCTGGATGGAAGTTCACCTCTCCCCCTTCCCTCCCTGCAATCTTCTGGGACACGTCACAGGTCCCAGAAGATTGCCTGACCATTCACAGCCACAGCTCAGCACCCACAGTTAGAATGTTGGCGCCGTGGAGAGGAGGGGGAGAGGAGGGAGACTTTGTGAGCTACTTTTTGTAGATGCTGACTTTTAAATGGGTGGTTCTCCACTTTCAAGGCTTCAAAAACCTTGAGGGTTTACAACCCCTTTAACTTTGAGATTTTAGATGTAAAACTTGCTTAGTTACTTTCCTGATATTTCTGTATATAATTGGTAAAGGGAAGGGCTAGGCATTGAGTAGAGTATGTGCTCGTACCTGTTTATCTTGTTTTTAGCAGCATGGACTAAACATTAATTGAGTAACACTGCTTAAAGCTGAAAGCTGTTCCATAACTGTAAATCACACATACAGTGCCTTGAAAAGGTGTTCATACCCCTTGAAATTTTACACATTTTGTCACGTTACAACCAAAAACGTAAATGTATTTTATGGGGATTTTATGTAATAGACCAACACAAAGTGGCACATAATTGTGAAATGGAAGGAAAATGATAAATGTTTTCAAAGTTTTATACAAATAAATATGTGAAAAGTGTGGCATGCATTTGTATTCAGCCCCCCTGAGCCAATATTTTGTAGAACCAACTTTCCCTGCAATTACAGCAAGTCTTTTTGGGTATGTCTCTACCAGTTTTACAAATGTAGAGAGTGACATTTTTGCCCATGACCATTGTATAACAGGTGTATTATACTTCCCATACTGCCTGACCAACCCTCTACTCCAACTCCCATACCTTTTCCAATTAATAGAGACCACACCAAGTTGGAGTAAATATTGGCCATAGCAGCCCCTTTATTAACCAATAAATTTAAATGAACATAACCATAAAAAAAATCTAATCTTCGTGTTGGTCTTTGCATACACTTCACATACCATCTGTTTAGTAAATGCACTGCGGTACCTTTTATATATGATAATAGGCCTCTAGCCGACATACTGGCTCATAGACATCCAACTGATCTCAGTGCACCCTATAACTAAATTCCAGCTAAACCACCATTAGCTGGAATACCACCATCGAGACCCATACCACTGATGGGTCCTGAACTCTCCTATTCCGAGGTTTCTTCATTCACCCGCAAAGACCAACACCCGCCACAGTGCCCAAGGTTAAAACCTTACTCTTGGGTGCCCCTATCACCCTCAATGCTCTCTGGATGCCATCCAGCAATCCCAGGACCCACATCTTAATCCCCCCAGCATAGAGGTGAACCCCCTCACCCCGAACATCCACCAAATATTCATTCCTAACCCACCATCTGCTGACACCCCCGTTAACCTTTTTTATTTATTTATTTTTTATTGAGCTATTTCCCTCCTCTCCACCGAGGGTCCAATCTCCAAATTGTTGAACCGATAATGTCGAACCTCACAATCAGCATACCCAGGAAAGCCCTGCGGGGTGCCTAAATCTACCCGCATACCCCTTGTTATGTCCCACGTGGACTGTAAGCCTGAATAATCCCTGCCGACGTGTACAACCACAACGTCCGGAGGTCCCATCCAGTTGTACAACGCTATGCCCTCCCGGCACTATCCTGCTCCCTGTACTCCTAACCAATGAACACTTGTTACTCGTCTAGCAATGCTCCAGTTTGTCCCCTGATCCCTACTGTCTGCACCTCTTGTCCCCCTCAACCCAGATGAAAGGCCAATATCCAGCCCAGGCCTTGTGTTCCACCTGCAAGAGAAGAGAGAACCCACCAGCCATAACCACAACAGGCATGCAAAACCCGAATACCCCCCCAACAAAAACCCCACCAGCATAATCTCTGATATAATACTGCAACAGCTGGGGGAGACCATACCACTGGAACTTACGCGATTACCTTTGAAAATGCGCTTAACCTGCTCTTAACCTGACCCCCACCTGGCCTCCTCCACATCGAATAAATAAGACGAAAACCATTGTCCCCAAAATGCCCGCAACCCTCCCAGCCCTCAGACTTGAACTCTGAACGTTGGGGAAAAATCCTAATGTAGCCACCATGCCCCCCACCTTCAGATATACAGAGCCCCCCCAGGCCAGCACCTGGGGTTCCCACGCATCCCGGCAGGTGACCTGCGGAGCCTTACCCCTCCCATACTGCGGACCATGGCCAAAGCCATTGGGAACAAAGAAAAACTTCCCAGACCGATGAACCCCAACAAACCCAATGGGCGAAAACCTGCCACCAAATCCCCTGTGACCTTTGCACGAGAGAGCCGATACCAGTGCTTGTCCTAAACTTGTAGGGAAGTACCATCCACCCTGCGATTTACCGAAAAAGGGGGGTGTACAATGAACCCCCTAGATTTCTGGTGCAGACTAAAAATTCCCTGGGTACATCTCCACTGTAAGCCAGATCAAGCTGGCGCTATGACATTCCCACCCCGAGGGGTGAATGGCGCTGATAAACCACTAACTTCAGACCTCTATCCCCAAATGGTAGAGCAGCCTACCACAGGTAATAGCGACTGCCGCCGTGCTGTGACCTGTATCACCCCCATAAAGTCCCCATGATAGCACCTGACAGCACCTAACCGAGTCACCCCTCCATGCATGGCCCGCACTACCGTAACAATTACCCATAACCCGTAACAACCCATGATACAAATTACGTATCAAGCCAGCTGCCTGCCGAATGTGGCAGGGCACCGTACTCCACCGGCCTTGGAAGGAAGCCTCCCAACCTGTAGAACCAGCTGTATGCATGTAAATCTCCCAATTGAAGCCGCTAGCCTGCCTGGACCCCCCAATACCCACTCAGATAAAGAAACCAGGAAAAATTGCCACCCTCGCAACTCCTCCCTGTTTTCCGTTGGAATAGAATGGCTACATCAGCCTTTCTCTACAAACCTCTTAGATCCCCCATCCACCAGAAAACCCAAACAAGGCCAGCATACCCTCAATGCCTCTCCAATAAACCTACCACAGCTTATGTCCTGTCTAAGGTCTTCGAAGGCCTATGTACTCATAATTAACCAGTTGTATTCGCCCTCCAAACAAAGCCCCCCCACAGCCGTCACTACCCCGGCTTAGGGACAATTAACCACTTACAAACTACCAGACACAACCTAATTAATACCCACGAGAATACCCTTGTAATTTCAGGAAGGGACCTCAGATGGGCCCAACCCACAGTTCTTTAAAATCAGGAAGGGACCCAACCGACCGTTATCCACAGTTAGAAAGGGACCCCCATACCTCAGATGGGCCCAACCCACATTTAGTTGTTTGTACAGTCAGGAAGGGACCCCCATAACTCTGATGGGCCCAACCCACTGCTATCCCGTTAGGAAGGGACACCCATACCTCCTATGGGCCCAACCCACGGTTATCCAGGTAGGAAATTCCGCCTCAGCCCCCATTGTCCTCTATGCTATATCTCGTGGCCCCAGCCACCTTGCCCTTTGTCCACGGCAGCCATGAGAACAGTACGCCAGACCCACCTTCCACAGCTTCCCACGGACCCCGGTGCAAGGTGCACCCCTAGAGGCCCCTCAAAACCCATACACCCTCCAACGTGTACGAGTCGGCTAAAATAATGGCTAGCAGCCTGCCCCTGCCGTCCCAGTCAGTCCACTGGAGAACCCCACTTGTGCCTTACACCCAACTTCTGCACTACCGTATTACCCCGGTAGCGGCGTGACGGCGGACTGAAAGCATTTGGGGAACCCCCTGAGGGGAAAAAATGACCGTGTGCCCACTCCTTCCCGCTATGACCTGGGCCCACCCCAACTAACCACCTCCGCTAACCTGCAGACTGCCCAGAAATGGAAAACATTTTTAAATAGACTTACCCGGCTGCCTAGGATAGGTCGAGTTCCACCAGCATCCTCGACCACCGCCGACTGTCTCTGGGGCTCCTCCTCCTCTTCCGACACCGACCTGCCCCAACCTTCTGTCCCCAGAGAGTGATAGCCCTCCTGGGGAGCGCTCCCAGGATGCAGAGGAACCACACTGCTGCTGGCCCCCTCGTGCCGGATCTGGTCATTGACCTTTTAAGTCCCCGAGCCTGGTCCTGCATTTGCAGTGGAGGGCCACCTCAGTACTCCGGTCTGTCCCCTTTTGCCATGCACCCCCTGTTCCGTTGGAAGCCACCGGCCATGGCAGTGGATGCCCGGCGGGCACAGCCAAATTGGTTCAGCCTGCTGAAGCTCCGACCCCTGCTCACTCACCACCCGGGGTTCTTCAAGCTGAATCCGGGATGGTCGAAGACAGCCTTGGTGCACCCCAAGCACCCCCTTTGCCACTCTCTGTCCAGGGGGGTTTCTCTGTCCCCCAGCCTATCCCCTGCTGCCGTGCATCCTATTTGTCTGCCCCTAGTGCCCAGAGAGCCACTGGCTCTGGCAGTGTAGGCCCGGCGGCTGTTGCTGGGTGCATCTCCACACTGAGGCCCCGTCCCACGGTCATAACATCAGGAGTGGAGCCTGCACATTCTCTGAGGGCCGCAACTCGGTTCCGGGACCCCCCAGCCCCCTACCTGCCGAGTGCCACCCGTGGGGGATCCCCCTAACTGTGAGCACCGCAGATGATCCCAGATGGGCCCAACTGGCCATCTGGCATGCAGCCTACCATGTGTGTGGAGGCTTGGGAGAGGGGCTCTGGTGGCACCGACCTGCCAGCACCTGGGGACTCCCCCTGCTCCCGGCCTGGAACCTACGGCCATTCACTACACACCACCCCCTTCTCAGAATGCATCCATCCCGCTCACTGTGCCGCCATACCCGTCCTCCATACCCATCCAAAACTGCCCTCAGTTACAAGGGGGGATGGGCCAGCTCTTTTTTACTCCTCTGCCCCCTCATTCCCCCAGGCTCCCCCCAATCAGGTAATACCTTTCCCCTGTCTGTACCCTGTGAACTCTGTCATGTCCAGCCCTCTGCTATTTTTCCTTTCTAATTATAATCAAAATACCGGTAATGTCGAACCTCACAATCAGCATACCCAGGAAAGCCCTGCGGGGTGCCTAAATCTACCTGCATACCCCTTGTTATGTCCCAAGTGGACTGTAAGTCCAAATAATCCCTGCCGACGTGTAACACCACAACGTCCGGAGGCCCCCATCCAGTTGCACAACGCTATGCCCTCCCGGCACTATCCTGCTCCCTAGCACGCCTGTACTCCTAACCAATGAACACTTGTTACTCTAGCAATGCCCCATTTTGTCCCCTGATACCTACTGTCTACACCTCTTGTCCCCCTGTCAGGACCTGGACTTGAACCCAGGACCTTAGCTGTGTCTGACAATGAATCTTCTCTGAGCTATCTGAGATGCTGGACAGTGCCTTGTCAGATCCTTTAGACAACCCTGCCTTGTACCTTGATTTCAGCTGAACCTTGAACTCTTTGCTCCTCCCATGAACTTCCTGATATAAGCCATGTCTCTGCATTTCCTCCTTGCCAGACTCCGCACCTCAGGTGAGCCTGTGTCATCTGCCAGGATGACTGCCTGTGTTCCTATCCTGCTGGTTAGTGGTAGTTAGGGATGGCCGAACGGTGCGGTCGGTTCGCAGCGAACTTCGGCTGTTCGCGGTCCGCCAGATCGGCGGACTATTGCCGCTGTCCGCCCCGCGGACTTACGTGTTTACTGTGTAAAAAAACTTTGACCTATGATGACACATCCATCATGTGGTACAGGACAGCCAATTGAGACATTATAGCACATGGACACTTGGACATTCACCCTAACTTATAAATAGACCCGATCCGGCGGCCATTTTACATTCTTTCTACTGTCACTATAGGGAGAGGTTGCTGTGTGGAGCAGGGAGAGACTGCAATGACCCAAATCGCTAGCTATTAGGTCCACAAAAGTTCTTTTAAGGACTGGTATGGTATAGGTGTAGTTCAGGATATAGGTTTGAGGCACTGCTATTCAAGTCATTGTTGCAGCAGATTGTCTTTTGTCAGTGCTGAGAGAGGGACAGATAGGACGCTGTGTGTTGCAGAGAGAGACAGTCAGTTTAATCATTAGCTGTTACTATTAGGTCCACAAAAGTCCTTTTCAGGACTGGTATGGTGTAGTAGTACAGGATATAGTTTTGAGTGCAATTCAAGTTATTGTTGCAGCAGCCTGTGTTTTGTCAGTTTAAATAGGGACAGACCGGAAGCTGTGTGTGGCAGTGAGGGACAGTCAGTTTAATCAGTAGCTGTTACTATTAGGTCCACAAAGGTCCTTTTCAGGACTGGTATGGTAATAGGGTTGTACACGTATAATATTCTTTCTTCCAAATATAGAAAGAATATTATACTTGACTGCTGCCCTTCTGCTGCAGTAGTCCTTTATGAGTATAGGGACTGAGGTCCAGTCTGCTAATCACAACCTACTAGTTGCACAAAGGTCCTTCTAAGGACTGGTAAGGTATAGCATACTAGAGTATATAGGGTTGAGTGAGGTACAGTCTGCTAATCCTTAAGAACTGGTATAGGTCCACAATATATAGAGTTGGGGTGCACTACTGCTGACTGCTGCTCTATTCTGCAGCAGTCCTTTATCAGTATAGGGACTGAGGTACAGTCTGCTAATCACAACCTACCAGTTCCACAAAGGTCCTTATAAGGACTGGTAAGGTATAGTGTACTAGAGTATATAGGGTTGAGTGAGGTACAGTCTGATAATCACAACCTACTAGTTGCACAAATGTCCTTCTAAGGACTGGTAGGGTATAGCGTATTAGAGTATATAGGTTTGAGTGAGGTACAGTCTGCTAATCCTTAAGAACTGGTATAGGTCCACAATATATAGGGTTGAGGTGCACTACTGCTGACTGTTGCCCTATTCTGCAGCATTCCTTTATCAGTATAGGGATTGAGGTACAGCCTGCTAATCACAACCTACTAGTTCCACAAAGGTCCTTCTAAGGACTGGTAAGGTATAGTGTACTACAGTATATAGGGTTGAGTGAGGTACAGTCTGCTAATCACAACCTACTATTTCCACAAAGGTCCTTCTAAGGACTGGTAAGGTATAGCGTACTAGAGTATATAGGGTTGAGTGAGGTACAGTCTGCTAATCCTTAAGGACTGGTATAGGTCCACAATATATAGGGTTGAGGTGCACTACTGCTGACTGCAGCCCTATTCTGCAGCAGTCCTTTATCAGTATAGGCACTGAGGTACAGTCTGCTAATCACAACCTACTAGTTCCACAAAGGTCCTTCTAAGGACTGGTAAGGTATAGCGTACTAGAGTATACAGGGTTGAGTGAGGTAGAGTCTGCTAATCCTTAAGGACTGGTATAGGTCCACAATATATAGGGTTGAGGTGCACTACTGCTGACTGCTGCCCTATTCTGCAGCAGTCCTTTATCAGTATAGGGACTGAGGTACAGTCTGCTAATCACAGCCTACTAGTTCCACAAAGATCCTTCTAAGGACTGGTAAGGTATAGTGTACTACAGTATATAGGGTTGAGTGAGGTGCAGTCTTCTAATCCTTAAGGACTGGTATAGGTCCGCAATATATAGGGTTGAGGTGCACTACTGCTGACTGCAGCCCTATTCTGCAGCAGTCCTTTATCAGTATAGGGACTGAGGTACAGTCTGCTAATCACAACCTACTAGTTCCACAAAGGTCCTTCTAAGGACTGGTAAGGTATAGCGTACTAGAGTATATAGGGTTGAGTGAGGTACAGTCTGCTAATCCTTAAGGACTGGTATAGGTCCACAATATATAGGGTTGAGGTGCACTACTGCTGACTGCAGCCCTATTCTGCAGCAGTCCTTTATCAGTATAGGGACTGAGGTACAGTCTGCTAATCACAACCTACTAGTTCCACAAAGGTCCTTCTAAGGACTGGTAAGGTATAGCGTACTAGAGTATATAGGGTTGAGTGAGGTGCAGTCTTCTAATCCTTAAGGACTGGTATAGGTCCACAATATATAGGGTTGAGGTGCACTACTGCTGACTGCAGCCCTATTCTGCAGCAGTCCTTTATCAGTATAGGGACTGAGGTACAGTCTGCTAATCACAACCTACTAGTTCCAGAAAGGTCCTTCTAAGGACTGGTAAGGTATAGCGTACTAGAGTATATAGGGTTAAGTGAGGTACAGTCTGCTAATCCTTAAGGACTGGTATAGGTCCACAATATATAGGGTTGAGGTGCACTACTGCTGACTGCAGCCCTATTCTGCAGCAGTCCTTTATCAGTATAGGGACTGAGGTACAGTCTGCTAATCACAACCTACTAGTTCCACAAAGGTCCTTCTAAGGACTGGTAAGGTATAGCGTACTAGAGTATATAGGGTTGAGTGAGGTACAGTCTGCTAATCCTTAAGGACTGGTATAGGTCCACAATATATAGGGTTGAGGTGCACTACTGCTGACTGCAGCCCTATTCTGCAGCAGTCCTTTATCAGTATAGGGACTGAGGTACAGTCTGCTAATCACAACCTTTTCCGCTGCTAGCGTCTCTTCCGCTGTGCCACCCAAGCTCCTCAGAACCTATTCGACAGGCCAGGTGGGACGTTGCCATGCCGTGCTGCGTCTGTTGTGCCTGGAAGCCAAGAGCCACACTGGCCCGGCACTCCTTTCAGCTTTGCGTTCACAGGCAGATCAGTGGCTAACACCGCTCAATTTGACAGTTGGTAAAGTGGTGTGTGACAACGGTGCCAATCTGCTTAGCGCATTGAAACAGGGCAAAATGACGCACGTGCCATGCATGGCACACGTCTTAAACTTGGTCTTGCAGCGATACGTTGTCAAATACCCTGGGGTCCAGGACATCTTGCAGCAGGCAAAGGAAATCTCGGCCCATTTCAGAAGATCTTACATGGCCATGGCTCGCCTTGCTGACATTCAGCGGCGACACAAATCTGCCGGTCAGACGTCTTATTTGCGATTGCCCGACGCGATGGAACTCAACCTTCTACAGTGGTGTGAAAAAGTGTTTGCCCCCTTCCTCATTTCCTGTTCCTTTGCATGTTTGTCACACTTAAGTGTTTCGGAACATCAAACCAATTTAAACAATAGTCAAGGACAACACAAGTAAACACAAAATGCAATTTGTAAATGAAGGTGTTTATTATTAAAGGTGAAAAAAAATCCAAACCATCATGGCCCTGTGTGAAAAAGTGATTGCCCCCTAAACCTAATAACTGGTTGGGCCACCCTTAGCAGCAACAACTGCAACCAAGCGTTTGCGATAACGTGCAATGAGGCTTTTACAGCGTCCTGGAGGAATTTTGGCCCACTCATCTTTGCAGAATTGTCCTAATTCAGTTACATTAGAGGGTTAAAACATACTATAACTGTGGTTGTCCACACCTGAGTTCAATTTCTCTAGCCACACCCAGGCCTGATTATTGCCACACCTGTTCACAATCAAGGCATCACTTAAATAGGAGCTGCTTGACACAGTAAGGTCCACCAGAAGATCCTTAAAAGCTACACATCATGCCGAGACCCAAAGAAATTCAGGAACAATTGAGAAAGAAAGTAATTGAGATCTATCAGTCTGGAAAGGGTTATAAAGCCATTTCCAAAGCTTTGGGAATCCAGCAAACCACAGTGAGAGCCATTATCCACAAATGGCGAAGACATGGAACAGTGGTGAACCTTCCCAGGAGTGGCCGGACGCCCAAAATTACCCCAAGAGCGCAGCGACGACTCATCCAAGAGGTCACAAAAGACCCCACAACAACGTCCAAGGAACTGCAGGCCTCACTTGCCTCAGTTGAGGTCAGCGTTCATGCCTCCACCATCAGGAAAAGACTGGGCAAAAATGGCCTGCATGGCAGAGTTCCAAGGAGAAAACCACTGCTGAGCAAAAAGAACATCAAAGCTCGTCTTAATTTCTCCACAACACATCTTGATGATCCCCAAGACTTTTGGGACAACATTCTGTGGACCGATGAGACAAAAGTGGAACTCTTTGGAAGGTGTGTGTCCAAGTATATCTGGCGTAGAAGGAACACTGCATTTCAGAAAAAGAACATTATACCAACAGTAAAATATGGTGGTGGTAGTGTGATGGTCTGGGGCTGTTTTGCTGCTTCAGGACCTGGAAGACTTGCCGTGATCCTGAAGGAGAATGTCCAACCATCTGTTCGTGTACTCAAGCTGAAACAAACTTGGGTTCTGCAGCAGGACAATGATCCTAAACATACCAGCAAGTCCACCACCGAATGGCTGAAGAAAAACAAAATGAAGACTTTGGAGTGGCCTAGCCAAAGTCCTGACCTGAATCCTATTGAGATGTTGTGGTATGACCTTAAAAAGGCCGTTCATGCTCGAAAACCCTCTAATGTAACTGAATTAGGACAATTCTGCAAAGATGAGTGGGCCAAAATTCCTCCAGGACGCTGTAAAAGCCTCATTGCACGTTATCGCAAACGCTTGGTTGCAGTTGTTGCTGCTAAGGGTGGCCCAACCAGTTATTAGGTTTAGGGGGCAATCACTTTTTCACACAGGGCCATGATGGTTTGGATTTTTTTTCACCTTTAATAATAAACACCTTCATTTACAAATTGCATTTTGTGTTTACTTGTGTTGTCCTTGACTATTGTTTAAATTGGTTTGATGTTCCGAAACACTTAAGTGTGACAAACATGCAAAGGAACAGGAAATGAGGAAGGGGGCAAACACTTTTTCACACCACTGTATATGCTTGATAGGCTGCTCCAGCAGAAACATGCAGTTAACGTCTAACTGTATGAACTCTGCGGCAAAACAGGTTCTGGGGAGCTGGGGTTTTTTTCACTGCGCCAGTGGCTGCTCATGCGCGACGCATGAAGACTTCTGCAGCCATTTGAGGAGATCACCAAACTGGTCAGTCGCAGCCATGGCGCCATCAGTAACATGGTACCTTATGCCTTCTTTATGGAGCGTGCATTGCGTCGTGTCATTGATCAAGCTGTGGAGGAGCAGGAGCGGGAAGATGAGGAAGTCGCAATGCTGGATGAATTCCCAGGGGGGGCTACTCTATCTGAGACAAGTGAACAACAGGAGTCTGAAGAGGAGTCAGAGGAGGATGGTGCCGAAGCGGATGAGGAGGAGCAAGAAGAGCATGCTTTAACCACTTGCAGACCGGACCATTTTGCTGGTCAAAGACCAGACCACTTTTTGCAATTCGGCACTGCGACGCTTTAACTAACAATTGCGCGGTCGTGCGACGTGGCTCCCAAACAAAATTGACATCCTTTTTTTCCCACAAATAGAGCTTTCTTTTGGTGATATTTGATCACCCCTGCGGTTTTTATTTTTTGCTCTATAAACAAAAATAGAGCGCCAATTTTGAAAAAAATGCATTATTTTTTACTTTTTGTTATAATAAATATCCCCCAAAAATATATAAACAAATATTTTTTTCCCTCAGTTTAGGCCGATACGTATTCTTCTACATATTTTTGGTAAAAAAAATCGCAATAAGCGATTATTGATTGGTTTGCGCAAAAGTTATAGCGTTTACAAAATAGGGATAGTTTTATAGCATTTTTATTAATAATTTTTTATAATTTTTTTTTTTACTAGTAATGGCGGCGATCTGCGATTTTTATTGTGACTGCGACATTGTGGGGGACCCATCGGACATTTTTGACACATTTTTGGGACCATTGTCATTTATACAGTAATCACTGCTATATAAATGCAGTGATTCCTGTGTAAATGACACTGGCAGTGAAAGGGTTAACCAGTGGGTGGCAGTGTAGGGGTTAAGTGTTCCTAGGGGTGTGTTACTAACTGTGGGGGGGGGTTGGGCTTTCATTTAGTGTACACTGATCTCTGCTCCAATCACATGGAGCAGAGATCAGCGTCACTAGTTGCTAGGCAGAATGGAGAAATGTTGTTTATACAGCATTTCCTCCATTCGGCTGCTCCGTGAGATGATCGCGGGGATGCCCACGGCGATCGAGTCCGCGGGTCCCGCGACCGGACTCACGGGGGTCCCGACCAGCGCGGTAGCGCGCCGCCGGCGGCACGCTCCCGATGGCAGGGCGGCATCGAATATTGGACGTACCTGTACGCCAATATGCCTGCCCGTGCCATTCTGTCGACGTACATCGTCGTGCGCTGGTCGGGAAGTGGTTAAACCTTTCTGGGATTCCTGTTGTTGTGCGTGGATGGGAAGAGGAGAATGAAGAGGATGACATTATCCTGGATGATGAGCAGGAGCCAGGCCACCACAGCGCTTCCAGTTTAGTGCAAATGGGGGCCTTCATGCTCCAGTGTTTTAATAGGCACCCCCGTATAAAAAGCATAAGGGTCAAGGACCAGTACTGGGTGGCAACGTACTTAGACCCCCGGTACAAACACAAAATGGCGGAAATGTTACTGCCGTCACAGAGGGCTGTCAGAATGGAGCACGTCCAGGCCTTGCTTTGAGAAATGCTGCATTCTGCTTTTGCGTGCGCTGGCAGAGGAGCAATTCCCACTCCCAGAGAAGGAGTTGCGGGTACCAATCCAACAGCACCTGCAAGAAGAGGCCGGTTTGAAGATGTGTTGGTGACTTCTGATATGAGGTCATTCTTTCAGCCGACCCATCGACAGGTGTCATCCGGATCCAGCATCAGGGAAAGCCTAGACCAATCAGGTGTCCGACTACATCGGGTTAACGGCCGATGTGGACGCTCTGAGGAGTGATGAACCCCTGGACTACTGGGTGGGCAGGCTTGACCTCTGGCCAGAGCTTGCCCAATTTGCAATCGAACTGTTGGCTTGCCCCTCGTCCAGTGTCCTGTCCGAAAGGACGTTCAGCGCAGCAGGGGGGATCGTGACCGATAAGCGTACTTCCTTCATTTTGGCTCACTTCCTTGTACAAAAAAAGCACACCGTACTATATGCCAGTATCCTCCTGTTTGAAGAGGTTGAGCGGTGTCATATTTCTCCTGGGGCTGCTTATTATGAGGGGCCCCCACCATCCCTGAGCTGTGCTGACATCCTCCTGGGGCTGCTTATTATGAGGGGCTCCCACCATCCCTGTGCTGTGCTGACTTCCTCCTGGGGCTGTACCTCTGCTGTGCATATTATGAGGGGCTCCCACCATCCCTGTGCTATGCTCATTATGAGGGGCTCCCACCATCCCTGTGCTGTGCTGACTTCCTCCTGGGGCTGTACCTCTGCTGTGCATATTATGAGGGGCTCCCACCATCCCTGTGCTATGCTCATTATGAGGGGCTCCCACCATCCCTGTGCTGAGCTTCTGGGGCTGTTCCTCTGCTGTGCATATTATGAGGGGCTCCCACCATCCCTGTGCTATGCTCATTATGAGGGGCTCCCACCATCCCTGTGCTATGCTCATTATGAGGGGCTCCCACCATCCTTGTGCTGTGCTGACTTCCTCCTGGGACTGCTTATTATGAGGGGCTCCCACCATCCCTGTGCTATGCGGACTTACTCCTGGGGCTGTACCTCTGCTGTGCATATTATGAGGGGCTCCCACCATCCCTGTGCTGTGCTGACTTCCTCCTGGGGCTGCTTATTATGAGGGGCTCCCACCATCCCTGTGCTATGCTGACTTACTCCTGGGGCTGTACCTCTGCTGTGCATATTATGAGGGGCTCCCACCATCCCTGTGCTATGCTCATTATGAGGGGCTCCCACCATCCCTGTGCTATGCTGACTTCCTCCTGGGGCTGCTTACGGTGCAGGTGTCAGTGCTGTATATCACGGTGCTGGTGTCAGTGCTGTATATCACGGTGCTGGTGTCAGTGCTGTATGTCACGCTGCTAATGTCAGTGCTCTCTATCATGATGCTGGCGTCAGATCACTCTATCACGGTGCAGGTGTCATTGCTGTATGTCACGCTGCTAATGTCAGTGCTCTCTATTACGGTGCTGGTGTCAGATCACTCTATCACGGTGCATGTGTCATTGCTGTATGTCAAGCCTGCTGATGTCAGTGCTTTCTATCATGGTGCTGGTGTCAGATCACTCTATCACGCTGCAGGTGTCATTGCTGTATGTCACGCTGCTGATGTCAGTGCTCTCTATCATGGTGCTGGTGTCAGATCACTCTATCATGGTGCAGGTGTCATTGCTGTATGTCATGCTGCTGATGTCAGTGCTCTCTATCATGGTGCTGGTGTCAAATCACTCTATCACTGTGCAGGTGTCATTGCTGTATGTCACGCTGCTGATGTCAGTGCTCTCTATCACGGTGCTGGTGTCAGATGACTCTATCACGGTGCAGGTGTCAGTGCTCTATATCACGATGCTGGTGATCATCTCCTGCACCCTCTTCTTTGCCTACCCTGACCTTCCCTCTCCTCCATTGCCTTCATGCGCTCCACAGTCCTGAATTGTCACAATTTCACATATAAAAAAAGAATGCTTGTAGTTGTCGATCCCAGATTCACCTCATACATGTGTTATGTCATTGGCCATGTGGTGGGACTATGTGTGCACAGCTAGTAATTATTTTGTGGCTGCAAATATGACCTGTAGGTTTGTAAAGTTTGCCTCCCATTGAAGTCAATGGGTCCCGCCGCGAACGTTACGGTTCGTGAACTATCGGCCGCGTTCGCGGTTCGCGTTCGCGAAACATCCTGTCGGAAGTTCGTCCATCACTAGTGGTAGTCCTGCAACTGCTATAGCAATTGGTCTTCGAGCCTGACCCCTGATCGTGACAGAATATTCTGGCCCAAAACATGGAGGCCGCTATAGCAAATGCTGTGGCTCCATTCAGGCAGCAAATTGCAGAGCTGCAGGATTTCGGTGTCACTTACCAAGAAAAATTCTCCGTACTGGAAGGTGTGGTGAAGGAGCAGCATGAAGAGATCCGTGCTCTGACAAAACAATTGCTGGATCTACGTTCCCGAGATAATACTAACACACATATGCCTCACCCACCCAAGTTTAATGGCGACTGCCACCATTACAGAGGTTTTCTTAACCAGTGTCGCATCTATTTCCAAATGCGACCCACTGCATTCATTTCTGAAAGACAGAAGGTAATGTTTATTATCAACCTCCTGACTGGGGAAGCTCTAGCCTGGGCCTCCCCCTATATCGAACAAGACAGTGCCATGCTGAATAATTTCCAGACTTTCGAGGATGCAATGAATCAAGTTTTTGATGATCCCAACTGCTGCACTACGGCTGAAGCAAAGTCGCATAGTTTACAGCAGGGTAAACGCTCTGTTGCTGAATACACAGCTGAATTCAGACGGAGGATGGCAGATACCATTTGGAACCCAGCAGCGCAAAAAAGTCAGTTCCGCCAAGGGCTTTCTGAACAGGTAAAAGATGAGCTTGCCAGAGTAGAGACTCCTAATGATCTTGAAGCCTTCATCCAACTATGTATCCAACTTGATCAGAGGCTTACAGAAAGGAGGAAGGAGAGGCTGGGAATGTTTGTAAGTAATGGTGGCATGCATTTCCCTGCTAGTCAATTTGTTCAGAAGGATCCAAGAGTTTCTCCAGATTCTGACACAGCTGAACCTATGCAGGTTGATGCAATTAAGAGATCCATTTCTTTTCAGGAGAAAGAAAGAAGATGTTCAGAGAATCTCTGTCTATATTGTGGAGACTCTGGGCATTACGCAGTTAACTGTCCTAACAAGGTTAGAAGAACAGCTGCGGCGACTGATGTGATCCTGCCTAAACAAATCAACTCTATTACCCAGTCTATCTCCCCATTGATTCTCGAAGAAAATAAAGTAAATTCTCCACTGTCTCATTTTGTCATCCCTATTAAGCTTATTTCTGAGGGCCGTGAAATCCGCTGCTCTGCTATGCTGGACTCTGGGGCTGGAGGAAACTTTATGGACATAGAGTTTGCCCACCGCAATAACATTCAAGCCAGAAATACATCTGCGCCTATTGAGATGGAGACGGTTGATGGTTCACCCTTATCCTCAGGACCTGTTGCCCATAAAACAGTTCCTCTGGTAACCCAGTTTGAGGCTGACCATCGTGAGACCATCAGCTTTCAGTTGATTACATCACCAAAATTTCCCGTCATTTTGGGCATTCCTTGGTTCTCCACTCACAATCCCTCTATCAACTGGGGAACACGGACCATAGATTTCACATCTTCCCACTGCAAGGAACACTGTAGGGAATCTTACCAAACAAGTTCTCCGCTGGTCAAGGAATTGCAAGTTGGTGTCGTAACTACCGAGTCATATCACAACTTGCCTCCACAATACCATGCGTTCCGGGATGTCTGTGATAAGAAAAATGCAGATAAATTACCTTTAGACTTGTGCACAATGGAAAATTCTGTTTAGTTTCGGTTCGTTGTCATTCGTAAAATACATAATTTCGTTCTGTTATATTTGTTATGTTACATTAATACGTTTTCGGATGATTTGTTATTATTGGTAGAGTGTCGAATTCATTCGTTTGTATTCGTTGAAATTCGCTATTTATGTATGTATAGACATTCGTGATAATGATTCGTAGTTTGGAAAGTCGCTTGTTTATTGAATCGTTTAACACACACAATGACAACGTCTCTTCTCCTCGGCTCAAATACAATACAACACCCTTCTAACTCAGTTCTCAGGAGTGCACTTTGCCAGTAATCCATCCTCTGGCACAAAATTAATTATCTGATTGGACTATAAGATTTACTTTGAGCTGACCTTTTGTTTCATTAGGTCCTTAAAGATTTACCGAATCATGTTGAATTCATTCGAATTCATTCGTTATAGTTCTTTCGTATTCGTTGTAATTCGTTATTTTTTTATTCAGACATTCGGATGCATCCAAATGTCCGAAAGATGCACAATTCGGCCGAATTTCGATTCGTTATGAAACGAATTGCACAAGCCTACCGCCCATACGATTGCCCCATTGAGCTGCTCCCAGGGGCTGAAATACCTTTCTGCTGCCTTTTTAATCTGTCAGAACCTGAATTAAAAGTGCTCAGGGAGTGGCTTGATGAAAATTTTGAGAAGGGTTTTATTAGACACTCAACATCTCCTGCAGGAGCAGCCCTATTCTTTGTTGAAAAGAAAGACTACACCTTGCGTCCATGCATTGATTACAGGCACATAAATAAGGTCACTATTAAAAACCGTTATCCACACCCCTTGATCTCGGAAATGTTGGAAAGACTTTGTTCTGCCAAAGTGTTTACAAAACTTGACCCACGGGGGGCATATAACCTGGTCCGTATCCGTCCAGGAGATGAATGGAAAACTGCCTTTAGAACCAGATATGGACATTTTGAGTCCTTGGTCATGCCTTTTGGTCTCTGCAATGCCCCTGCGACCTTTCAACACTTCATAAATGATGTTTTTCGAGATCTGTTGGACCAATTTGTCATTGCTTATCTGGATGACATCCTTATCTTTTCCGATAACCTGGAAGAGCACCGCAGGCATGTTTGCACTGTCTTTGAAAGATTAAGGCAGAATCAATTTTACATCAAACTGGAGAAGTGTGAGTTTGAACAAGCCCAGATCCAGTTCTTAGGGTATATTATTTCACCAGATGGAGTGAGCATGGATCCCGAGAAGATTAAAGCAGTGGTAGATTGGTCTGCCCCTGGAAACGTTAAGGAAATCCAACGATTTGTCGGGTTTGCCAACTTTTACAGAAAATTCATAAGGAACTTCTCTAAGGTGATAGCTCCAATTACCCAACTAACAAAGAAAGGGTGCCCTTTGTGTGGTCATCTTAGGCACAGGCTGCTTTTGGAAAGTTAAAAACTATTTTTACTTCTTCACCAGTATTGGTACATCCCAATCCTGAATTACCTTTTATAGTGGAAGTGGATGCTTCGGACTCTGCCGTGGGAGCTATCCTCTCTCAATGAAGTGGTGAAAAGATGCAGCTTCATCCTTGCGCTTACTTCTCTTGTTTAATGTCTTCAGCCAAAAGAAATTATGATATTGGGAATAAGAAGTTACTGGCAATTAACCACTTACAGGCCGGACCATTTTGCTGGTCAAAGACCAGACCCCTTTTTGCGATTCGGCACTGCGTCGCTTTAACTGACAATTGCGCGGTCCTGCGACGTGGCTCCCAAACAAAATTGACGTCCTTTTTTTCCCACAAATAGAGCTTTCTTTTGGTGGTATTTGATCACCTCTGCGGTTTTTATTTTTTGCGCTATAAACAAAAATAGAGCGACAATTTTGAAAAAAACTCATAATTTTTTACTTTTTGTTATAATAAATATCCCCCAAAAATATAAAAAAAAACATTTTTTTCCCTCAGTTTAGGCTGATACGTATTCTTCTAAATATTTTTGGTAAAAAAAAAACGCAATAAGCGATTATTGATTGGTTTGCGCAAAAGTTATAGCGTTTACAAAATAGGGATAGTTTTATGGCATTTTTATTAATAATTTTTTATTATTTATTTTTTTACTAGTAATGGCGGTGATCAGTGATTTTTATTGTGACTGCGACATTGTGGCGGACACATCGGACATTTTTGACACATTTTTGGGACTATTGTCATTTCTACAGTAATCACTGCTATATAAATGCAGTGATTCCTGTGTAAATGACACTGGCAGTGAAGGGGTTAACCAGTGGGTGGCAGTGTAGGGGTTAAGTGTTCCTAGGGGTGTGTTGCTAACTGTGGGGGGGTTGGGCTTTCATTTAGTGAACACTGATCTCTGCTCCAATCACATGGAGCAGAGATCAGCGTCACTAGTTGCTAGGCAGAATGGAGAAATGCTGTTTACACAGCATTTCCTCCATTCAGCCGTCCCGTGAGACGATCACGAGTATCCCCTCACGTGGGTCCCGACCGGAACGAGAGCGCGCCACCGCCGGCGCGCTCGCGATGGCATGGCGGCATTGAAGATTGGACGTACCTGTACGCCAATATGCCTGCCCGTGCCATTCTGCCGACGTACATCGGCGTGCGCTGGTCGGGAACCGGTTAAGGAAACATTTTCTGAATGGAGGCATTTGCTGGAAGGTGCTAAGCATCCTGTGACCGTTCTCACAGATCATAAGAATCTGGAATTAATTTGTTCTGCCAAGAGATTGTCTTCTAGACAAGCACGTTGGTCATTGTTCTTTTCCAGGTTCAATTTTATTAACTCATATCGACCTGGGTCAAGGAATGGTAAGGCTGATGCCTTATCACGAATGTTGTCTGGACCTCTCCAGGAAAACAACTCTGAATACACAGTCCTGCCTCAAAAGAACTTTCTAGGTGCCACAAGTTCTAAAGCACTCTTGAGTCTCCTCAAGGAAGGGTATGAGAATGACCCACTCCTCAAAAATCCTCCTATGGACATCATCCTTGAGTACAAAAATGGCTTCTGGACTCAAGCACATCGCCTCTATGTACCTGAAGTTGCTCGGGTTGAAGTCCTCAAGTTGGTTCATGACTCCAAACTTGCTGGACATTTTGGTATTTCTAAGACAGAGGAACTTTTATCCCGTTCCTTTTGGTGGCCTGGGTACAAAAGAGATATCAAAGGTTATGTAGCCTCGTGCCAGGTCTGTGCTCGCAATAAGACACACGAGCTTCTCCATTGGGGTTGCTCCAGCCACTCCCTGTCCCATCAAGACCATGGGGATCAATCTCCATGGACTTTGTAGTTGATTTACCCCCCTCTAAAGAAATGACCACTATCTTGGTTGGTATTGACCGCTTCACGAAGATGGCTCACTTTATACCGGTCAAGGGGGTACCCTCTGCAGAACAAACTGCGGAGTTGATGGTTCAAGAAATCTTTAGACTACATGGAATTCCAGAAGATGTAGTTTATGACAGAGGAGTACAATTCACTTCAAAATTTTGGAAAAGCTTTTGCTCAGCTCTAGGATTAACAATTAATCTATCTTCTGCTTTTCATCCTCAGTCTAATGGTCAAACCGAGCGGACCAATTAAACGTTAGAGCAGTACCTTCGATGTTTTGTTAATTATCTTCAGGATGACTGGGTGGACTATCTTCCTACAGCGGAGTTTGCTTATAACAATTCTAAACATAGCTCCACCTCTCAGACCCCTTTTTTCCAAAATACCGGGCATCATTCAGCTTTTATCCCTGATCTCCCTATCTCAACTCCGATTCCTGCTGTTACCAACAGATTAACTGCTTTACAGGAGATCCAGGATAAACTGATTGAGACTTTGAGGGAAGCTCAGAAAAGTTACAAAAAGGCTGCAGATAGACATCGCAGAGCACTTCCTACCTTTCATGTGGGTGATCAAGTGTGGTTATCTACTAAAAATCCGAAGGTTCATGTTTCATCTGCAAAGTTGGGACAAAAGTTTGTGGGACCTTTCCAGATCTCGGCCCAGATCAATCCAGTCGCCTTTCGCCTAAAACTTCCAGCCAGTATGAAGATTCACCCTGTGTTTCACATATCACTACTCAAACCCTTTCACGAAAATACTTTTTCGGGAAGAATTCTTCCACCCCCTCCACCTGTTAAGGTACAGGGTGAAGAAGAATATGTGGTGGAGAAAATTCTTGATTCCAGGATCTATAGGAACAAATTGCAATATCTGGTTCAATGGGAAGGATATGGGCCAGAAGAAAATTCTTGGGAGCCTGAGCAGAATGTTCATGCTCCTAGATTAACAAGAGAATTCCACTAGAGGTTCCCTCACAAACCGGGCCCTAAGACGTCCAGTGGCCGTCCTGGGAGGAGGGGTGTACTGTCAGGACCTGGACTTGAACCCGGGACCTCAGCTGTGTCTGGCAATGAATCTTCTCTCTGAGCTATCTGAGATACTGGACAGTGCCTTGTTAGATCCTTTAGACAACCCTGCCTTGTACCTTGATTTCAGCTGAACCTTGAACTCTTTGCTCCTCCCATGAACTTCCTGATATAAGCCATGTCTCTGCACTTCCTCCTTGCCAGAATATTGTGCTATCTCCAGCCTGTTTCTCGCTCCTGTCTTCCCTGCTGCTGCTTATATTTGCTACTACTCGTTATCGACCCTTGGCTTGTTGCACGACTACGTTTCTGCCTGATCCCAACCTGCAACTACTCGTTACCGACCTTTTGGCTTGCTTACTGACCACGCTTCTGTTTGATCCTCACCTGCTAATCCGCTACTGAACCCCCGCTTGCTCACCTCCTGGTGGGGAGATCCTGAGGACCGCGACCTGGTACTAACACGCAGCTAAATCCATCTCCACCATCTGGAGCTCTGGTGAAAACCGGTTAGCACTTAGACTCCGTACCTCAGGTGAGCCTGTGTCATCTGCCAGGGTGACTGCCTGTGTTCTTATCCTGCTGGTTAGTGGTAGTCCTGCAACTGCTATAGCAATTGGTCTTCGATCCTGACCCCTGATCGTGACACCTCCTCAACCCAGATGGAAAGCCAATATCCAACCCAGGCCTTGTGTTCCACCTGCAAGAGAAGAGAGAACCCACCAGCCATAACCACAACAGGCATGCAAAACCCGAATACCCCCCAACAAAAACCCCACCAGCATAATCTCTGATATAATCCTGCAACAGCTGGGGGAGACCATACCACTGGAACTTACGTGGTTACCTTTGAAAATGCGCTTAACCTGCTCTTAACCTGACCCCCACCTGGCCTCCTCCACATCGAATAATCTGGGGCTCCTCCTCCTCTTCTGACATCGACCTTCTGTCCCCAGAGAGTGATAGCCCTCCTGGGGGAGCGCTCCCAGGATGCCAAGGAACCACACGGCTGCTGGCCCCCTCGTGCCGGATCTGGCCATTGACCTTTTTACGCCCCGAGCCTGGTCCCGCATTTGCAGTGGAGGGCCACCTCAGTACTCCGGTTTGTCCCCTTTTGCCATGCACCCCCTGTTCCATTGGAAGCCACCGGCCATGGCAGTGGATGCCCGGCGGGCACAGCCAAATTGGTTCAGCCTTCCGAAGCTCCGACCCCCGCTCACTCACCACCCGGGGGGAGCCCGCGTGTTCTTCAAGCTGAATCGGGGATGGTCGAAGACAGCCTTGGTGCACCCCAAGCACCCACTTGCCACTCTCTGTCCGGGGGGGTTTCTCTGTCCCCCAGCCTATCCCCTGCTGCCGTGCATCCTATTTGTCTGCCCCTGGTGCCCAGATAGCCACTGGCTCTGGCAGTGTAGGCCCGGCGGCTGTTGCTGGGTGCATGTCACGTACCTAGTAGACGAGCCCGGAATGCAGGGAGCGGCCCCTCGTATCCCCTGGCTAATGAACCCCTGGAGGTGGTAACAGGAATTCAAAAGTTCAGAGGGCACAAGTGCCTGGCAGATGGAGGCAGGTCCGGATAGGTAGCAGAACACCGACAGCGAGTAGGTAGGGCTGATGGTAATCGGCTGGTGAGGCAGGCACAAGTGGGTAGACTGGCAGGCAGACGGTCATCAGCGAAGACAGCAGTCACAGGAAATCCAAACGGGTAGGCAGGAACAGCGGAGTCGGGTGCAGGCCGGGTCAGCAGGAAACGGTCAACGCAGTACAAGAGGACGAGGCAGAGACGTGGTCAGACAAGCAAGAAGTCGTAGGCAGGCAGCAACGGATCAAGGTCAAGAACTAGCCGGGTAACAGGAACCAAGGTAACAGGTACAGGAACTGAATAGCAGGATCTCCGAACACGCTGTAGACTGGACAGCAACGACAGGCTTCTGCGGGTAAGTCTCCCGGGTGCGACCGGAACGCCAGGACGATCGTGACATTGCCCCCTCCCAAGGGGCAGCCTCCGGATGCCCAACTGAGCCATCTTACTCGGGTGAGAATTCTTAAAGGCACGGATGAGTCTCTTAGCGTGGATGTTAGATTCTGGCTCCCAGGAGTTCTCCTCAGGTCCGTACCCCTTCCACTTGACCAAAAATTGAATCTGGTTCTGTCTCTTCCTGCAGTCCAGTATGGATTCAATCTCAAACTCAATTTCCCCATTGACCATCACGGGTTCTGGAGGACTGGTAATTCTGTCAGCGAAAGGATCCGGGACAGCGGGCTTGAGAAGTGACACATGGAAGACTGGATGGATCCGGAAGGATTCAGGAAGCTTGAGCTCAAAAGCCACGTTGTTTAATTTCCTCTTGATCGGGAAGGGACCCACGAATTTTGGGCCCAACTTCTTGGAGGGGCAAGACAGTCTAAGGTTCAAGGTGGACAACCAGACCTGATCCCCAACCTTGAGATCCAGCTCCCCCCTTCTCTTCCTGTCGAAAACTTCTTTGTTATGCTCCTGTGACTTGGTCAGGGTTTCTTGTAGAAGTTTGTTATTTATTTCAAAGAAGTTAAGACTCTCCTGTACCGCGGGTACCGAACACTCGGGGAGATTGCCAGACAAGAACAATGGGTGGAAGCCAAAGTTCGCATAGAAAGGGGACTGCTTGGTGGCAGAGTGGACTGTGTTGTTGTAGGCGAACTCGGCCATAGGTAGAAGAGAGACCCAGTCATCTTGGGAGAAGGACGAGAAACAACGAAGGTCCTGCTCCAGTGTCTGGTTCGTCCTCTCGGTCTGGCCGTTGGTCTGCGGGTGGTAGGCTGAGGACAGGCAAAGGTCGATTTTCAGAGCTCCGCAGAGTGCTCTCCAGAATTTTGAGGTGAACTGCACCCCCCTATCAGATGTGATGTTGGCGGGGATGCCATGGAGTCTTACAATCTCCTTAACGAAGGTGTTGGCTGTCTCTGTGGCTGAGGGGGTGCCCTTCATGGGCGGGAAGTGGGCCATTTTGGTGAGTCTATCGACTATGACGAAGATCGTTGAACAGTTCTCCGAAGGAGGGAGTTCGACGATGAAATCCATGGAGATCATCCTCCATGGTCTATCAGGAACAGGTAGCGGTTTTAGCAGACCCCAGGCTCTAGACTTGTTGCCCTTACTCCGAATACAGGTGACACAAGCCTCCACATAACTCTTGCAGTCGTCCTTCATTCGTGGCCACCAGAATGTGCGTCGGAGTAATTCCAAAGTCTTGAATACCCCAAAGTGGCCGGCCAATGGGTGGTCATGACAGGAGGCCAAAACCAGAGTCCGAACTTCCTGGGGAACAAAGATCTTGCCCTCATGCCACAGAAGGTCATTACTGGAAGATAACGGGATACCGGATGGAGGTGTTGTGCCTATGGAAGCCTGCTTGACTTGAGACACCACATCCCCCTGGAGCAGAAGAAAATTCCCTGTAGAAAGGATGGTATCAGTAGGTGGCAGGCTCTCCGGTTGACTGTACATGCGGGATAGAGCGTCTGGCTTGGTATTCTTGGATCCGGGACGGTATGTGATGTGAAATGAAAACCTGGAGAAGAAGAGTGCCCACCTGGCCTGACGGGGCTTCAATCTCTTTGCTGTCTTAAGGTACTCCAAGTTTTTGTGGTCGGTATAGACCAGGATCGGATGGATGGCTCCCTCCAGCAGGTAGCGCCACTCCTCGAGTGCAGATTTAATTGCCAGTAACTCACGATCTCCGACGTCGTAGTTCCTCTCTGCCTCCAACAATTTGCGGGAAAAGAAGGCAACCGGGTGGAGTAAGGACTTGGGCCCCTGCCTCTGGGAAAGAATCGCTCCGACTGCTATTTCTGAGGCGTCAACTTCGAGGATATATGGTAGAGCGGAATCGGGGTGTTTCAGGACAGAGGCCGATACGAACAAATCCTTCAGGGTCTTGAAGGCCTCTTGTGCTTCGGGGGGTCCAATGAAACTTCTGGCCCTGCTTGGTCAGTCCGGTAATGGGAGAGATAATAGAAGAGAATCCCTTAATAAACTTGCGGTAAAAATTTGCGAATCCCACAAATCGCTGAACTCCCTTTTTATCGGAAGGGACAGGCCAGTCCTGAATTGCGGAGATCTTCTGGGGATCCATCTCAATCCCTCTCACAGAGATGACCAGGCCGAGAAACTGGATGCTCTGCCGTTCGAAGACACATTTCTCGGGTTTGGCGTACAAGCCGTGAAGGCGGAGACGAGTCAGAACCTTCTTCACGTGTTCCCGGTGGTCGGCTAAAGTGGGGGAAAAAATTAGGATGTCGTCAAGGTAAATAATTACAAACAGATCAAGGTAATCTCTAAAAATGTCATTGACAAAATGCTGAAACGTGGCTGGGGCGTTACACAACCCGAACGGCATCACCAAGTATTCGAAGTGCCCGAAGCGGGTACGGAAGGCAGTCTTCCACTCGTCACCCCTCCTAATACGGACGAGGTTGTAGGCACCCCGAAGATCCAGCTTGGAGAACAACTTAGCAGAATCTAGTCTCTGAAAAAGTTCGGGTACTAATGGCAGGGGGTAGCGATTTTTGATGGTGATTTTTGTTCAACGCCCGATAGTCCACACATGGGCGTAAGGAGTGGTCTTTCTTTTCCACGAAGAAAATCCCAGCGCCAGCCGGGGAGGTAGAGGGTCGGATAAATCCCTTCTCAAGGTTATCATCCAAGTAGGACTTCAGGGTACTCAGTTCAGACTCGGATAGAGGGAAGATTCTTCCGAAGGGGATTTCTGCCCCCGGGAGTTGTTCAATAGGGCAGTCATATGGCCTATGAGGTGGTAGAGTCTCGGCCCCCTTCTTACTGAAAACATCTAGGAAGTCATGATATTCCTTGGGCACTGCTTGTCGGGTTTCTTCGTCTGCTTCCAAGCAGAGGAGGGCCGAAGAGTCCCCGTTAACTTTAGGGCAACAATGCTGGAGACAGTAGACCGAAGGAAACTCAATCATTCCAGTGGCCCAATCGATGCGTGGGTTGTGTGCTTTCAACCAAGGCATACCTAGAATGATGGGGAACAGAGGAGACTTGATGACATCTAGGCATAGGAATTCTTGGTGAGTCCCGGCGATGACAGCAGATAGGGGACTAGTCTCCTGAGTCACTGGTCCTGATTCCAAAGTAGACCCATCGGCCAGGTATACCGAGAGCCCCTTCTCTCTCGGCCTAAGGGGAATCCTGTTCTTCAGGGCGAAGGACGAGTCTACAAAGCCACTGCACGCCCCGGAGTCAATAACTGCGTGGGTTGGAATAGTCCTTCCTGGAAGCTGCAAAAGAACAGGAACAGCCAGGTGAGAGGTGTTATCAGACAACACAGGAGAGGGGACAGGTGGAACAAGGAGGCACTTACGCATCTTAGCTGGGCAAGTGCGAACAAAGTGTCCTGGCTCTCCACAGTACAGGCAGAGGTTGTTGACCCGGCGATGTTGGCGTTCCTCTGGAGTCAGGGATGGACGGAGTAGCCCCAGCTGCATAGGTTCCGGGGGATCCAAAGTGGCTGCGGCTGGAACAGAAGGAGCTGGGTGGGCGGAGCTAGGCACCCGTGGTAACATCCAGACCGGGCGAGTAGCTTCGGTAGAACTCTCTTGGCGGCGCTCTCTCAGGCGCCTATCAATTTGGACTGAGATGTCTATCAGAGCTTCCAGAGTTTCGGGAATGCCCACACGTGCCAACTCGTCCTTCAGAGGCTCGGACAGACCCATGCGGAACTGATATCGCAGGGCCGCGTTGTTCCAGTCCGTGTCGGCGCTCCAACGTCGGAACTCCGACACATAGTCCTCCACAGGCCTGCGACCTTGTTGCAGGGCGTGTAAGGCTGCTTCAGCGGTCGCAGCGAGTTGGGGATCCTCGTAGAGTCTAGAGATTGCCAGGAAGAAGGTGTTCATGGTGTCTAAGGACGGATCCTTTCGTTCCAGCAGACGATGTGCCCAGGCCTGAGGTTCGTTCGTCAGAAGGGAAATAACGAACCCCACCTTAGTCGCCTCAAGGGAGAAGGTCCTCGGTTGCAGGGCGAAATAGAGCTCGCAGGAGTTGCGGAAGGCTCTGAACTTGTTCCGGTCTCCCGCGAATCGTTCCGGAGTTGGGACCCTGGGCTCGGGTGGCATCATCACCACTGATGGTGGGGCATGGGCCCCCGGAGCAGCTGGCGAAGAAGCAGATAGCGCCTGGACTTGTTCTTCCAGTCTGCCGTAGCCTTCTTGTAGACTCTTTACTGCCTGGGTAAGGCCAGCCAGGTGGCGGCAAAGCTCGTCCATGGGGGAGGCTCCCTGCGCAGGCTCGGACATGGCTGTCCAGTACTGTCACGTACCTAGTAGACGAGCCCGGAATGCAGGGAGCGGCCCCTCGTATCCCCTGGCTAATGAACCCCTGGAGGTGGTAACAGGAATTCAAAAGTTCAGAGGGCACAAGTGCCTGGCAGATGGAGGCAGGTCCGGATAGGTAGCAGAACACCGACAGCGAGTAGGTAGGGCTGATGGTAATCGGCTGGTGAGGCAGGCACAAGTGGGTAGACTGGCAGGCAGACGGTCGTCAGCGAAGACAGCAGTCACAGGAAATCCAAACGGGTAGGCAGGAACAGCGGAGTCGGGTGCAGGCCGGGTCAGCAGGAAACGGTCAACGCAGTACAAGAGGACGAGGCAGAGACGTGGTCAGACAAGCAAGAAGTCGTAGGCAGGCAGCAACGGATCAAGGTCAAGAACTAGCCGGGTAACAGGAACCAAGGTAACAGGTACAGAAACTGAATAGCAGGATCTCTGAACACGCTGTAGACTGGACAGCAAGAAGGGAATGGAGCAAGGACCTTAAGAAGCCTTTAGGGCGCCAAAACGGTCGCACGACGAGTCAGCGTGCCCCCGCAAGTGGCTGTGCGCCCGTTCGTGACCCCACGTGCACACGTGCGCTCGTTCATGCCGCCGCGAGAGCGTCCGTTCGCTTTAGCGCGCGTCAAAGGGGAACGACGGGTTCTCAACGACAGGCTTCTGCGGGTAAGTCTCCCGTGTGCAACCGGAATGCCAGGACGATCGTGACAGTTCATTTCCGCACTGAGGCCCCGCCCCATGGTCATAACATCAGGAGTGGAGCCTGCGCATTCTCTGAGGGCCGCAACTCGGTTCCGGGACCCCCAGCCCCCTGCCTGCTGAGTGCCACCCGCGGGGGGATCCCCCTAACTGTGAGCACCGCAGATGATCCCAGATGGGCCCAACCGGCCATCTGGCATGCAGCCTACCATGTGTGTGGAGGCTTGGGAGAGGCGCTCTGGCGGCACCGACCTGCCAGCACCTGGGGACTCCCCCTGCTCCCGGCCTGGGACCTACGGCCACTCACCCTACACCATCCCCTTCCCCGAATGCATCCATCCCGCTCCCCGTGCCACCATACCTGTCCGCCATACCTGTCCGCCATACCCATCCGCCATACCCGTCCAAAGCTGCCCTCAGTTACAAGGGGGGATGGACCAGCTCTATTTTACTCCTCTGTCCCCTCCTTTCCCCAGGCTCCCCCCAATCAGGTAATACCTTTCCCCTGTCTGTACCCTGTTAACTCTGTCATGCCCAGCCCTCTGCTATTTTTTCCTTTCTAATTATAATCAAAATACCGGTGCTCAAATGACTATCCCTTCTAATCCTGTGTTGGTACGCTGCAATCCCAAATGCTCCCTCACCTATATGAGGGAAATGTTTACACGCACCCCCTCTTCTTTCATGTGTCACCCAAACCTTCTAAATATCTTATGTTGTGATTTTATGTGAAAAAATGTTTTATATATATAATTCTATCCCTCATCACAATCATTCACAATACAATGAAAAACCACCCCCAAATTCCACAAAAGTCCCAGAATGCAGTGGACTGCTCCCCTCCCCCTCCGTATTGTAGGTACAGTCCAATCTCCAAAATGCACCAGAGTGGAATCAAAATTCAAATCCTCCTGTGTTCAAATGCCTTACTTTCCACCAACGTAAACTATTCGTGCCACCACCACCTTATAAAATGGCCACTCACCAGACTTAACAGTCACAGTACGCCTTCGGTTCATTCAATGGATACCCACTCCTTAATACGCTCTCCCGTTAGCAATTATTGTTTATTCATAAAAAGGTATATGGAACCAACATAACGTGTAAAATAGTTTTTTACTTTAATTATAAAATTTTAAAAACATGTTGCACTCACATCTCCATGTGTCCTTTAGCCGACACCAAGTTTATCCAGCCATATACAAATAGTGTAGGAACAGGCAAGCCAGTGATGTTCCCCAGGTGACTCTTTCCTTCCTCCGTTCAGTCAACCTGTCCCTGGTTCCTCTTACTATACTTCTTGTCTCGTTTCCACAGCCTCTACGTGTTTCGCAGCACCTCTGCGTCGTCAGGAAGGAGGGGGAGGGGAGCAGTCCACTGCATTCTGGGACTATTGTGGAATTTGGGGGTGGTTTTTCATTTGTAATAACTTCATGATTTATATTATGTTGCAATTTGTTTGATATTTTGAGTGGATAACAGTGGTAATACCACCATATTCATTTGTATTGTGAATGATTGTGATGAGGGATAGAATTATATATATATAAAACAGTTTTCACATAAAATCACAACATAAGATATTTTTCCTTTCTGTCCTTTTCGCTTCGGGCTTTCCTTTCTTCTTTCAAAAATAGCTCAAGCTCTGTCAGATTGGATGGAGAGCATCTGTGAAAATAAATTTTCAACTCTTCAGATTCTCAATTGGAGTTCGGTCTGGACTTTGACTGGGCCATTCTAACACATGAATGTGCTTTGGTCTAAACCATTCCATTGTAGCTCTGGCTCTATGTTTAGTGTCGTTGTCCTGCTAGAAAGTGAACCTCTGCCCCTCTTTTGCAGATTTTCTTCTAATGCCGCGTACACACGATTGGACTATCCGGAAGACTTAGTCCGGCGGACCAGAAAGAAGTCCCAAAAGTCTGGCGGACATAGAAAGAAGTCTTGACTCAAAAGTGTCCGCCGGACTCGGCACTCCAGCGGACAATCCGCCCGACTGTGTGCGCCGGACTTTTCAAATGAACAGACTTGCCCACACATGGAGTAAAGTCAGTTCGTTTAGAACGTGACTCCAGGTAGACTAGCGAAGGAAGTCAATGTCGCCGCCTCCATCAGCAAGAATGACACCTTGCTAGCCACATCACCTGGTATGGATTTTAAGGGTAACCCCTATACCGAAAAAATGGTGTGGGGGTCCCCCCAAAGTCCATACCAGACCCTTATCCGAGCACGAAGCGCGACCGGTCAGGAAAGGGAGTGGGGACGAGTGAGCGCCCCCCCCCCTCCTGAGCTGTACCAGGCCACGTGCCCTCAACATGGGGGGTGGGTGCTTTGGGGAAGGGGGACCCTGCGGCCCCCCACCCCAAAGCACCTTGTCCACATGTTGATGAGGACAAGGGCCTCTTTCCGACAATCCTGGCCGTTGGTTGTTGGGGTCTGCGGGCGGGGGGCTTATCGGAATCTGGGAGCCCCCTTTAATAAGAAGGCCCCCGGATTCCGGCCCCCCACTCTATGTGAATGAGTATGGGGTACGATGTACCCCTACCCATCCACCTGGGGGGAAAAAGTAAATAAAAAACACACAACACAGGTTTTTAAAGTAGTTTATTAGACAGCTCTGGGGTCTTCTTCCGACTTCGGGGGTCTTCTCGCCGGGCTCCTCCGCTATCTTCTGCTCTTTTAACGATCTTTTACTAATGGAGGAGCCCGACTTTCTTCTTCGTCGCCGCCATCCGGTGGTCTTCTTCCGACTTTAGGGGTCTTCTTCAGACTTTGGGGGTCTTGTCCCGCTATTCGGTTCTTCTGCCGGGCCTCCGCTATCTTCTTCCAGCTATTTTACTAGCATTGGCCCGGTCTTCTCATTTGTCGCTGTTGCAGTCTTCTTCTTCTTCCCTTCTACTCTTCTTCCGATGTTGACACGATGCTCTCTCCGGCCGTAATGCCAAGGACGCTTTACACAGTGACTTATATAGGCATAATGGGCGGGGTCACCGGGTGATGTCACATGGTGACCCCGCCCCGTATGATGTCACAGTCCCAGCATCCCCCGGGACTTATGCCTATATAAGTTGCCACGCAACACGTTCCTGGCATTACGGCTGGAGACAGCGCCGTGTCAACATCGGAAGAAGAGAAGAAGAGAAGAAGGGAAGAAGAATGCGGCGACAGCGGTGAACAAGAAGACCAGGCCAACGCTAGTAAAAGAGCTGGAATAAGATAGCGAGGCCTGGCAGAAGAACTGAAGAGTAGGACAAGACACCCGAAGTTGGAAGAAGACCCCCGGACGGCAGCAATGACGAAGGAGAAAGCCGGGCTCCTCCGCTAGTAAAAAAGCAGTAAAAGAGCAGAAGATAGCGGAAGAGCCGGGTGAGAAGACCCCCGAAGTCAGAAGACCCCCGGAGCTGTCTAATAAACTACTTTAAAAACCTGTGTTGTGTGTTTTTTATTTACTTTTTTCACCCAGGTGAATGGGTAGGGGTACATCGTACCCCATACTCATTCACATAGGGTGAGGGGCCAGAGGCTCCCGGATTCCGATAAGCCCCCCGCCTGCAGACCCCAAAAACCCAGGCCTTTGTCCTCATCAACATGGGGACAAAGTGCTTTGGGGTGGGGGGGCCGCACCAACCCCCCATGTTGAGGGCACGCAACCTGGTACAGCTCAGGAGGGGGGGTGCCCGCTCATCCCCACCCCCTTTCCTGACTGGCCAAGCTGTGTGCTTGGATAAGGGCCTGGTATGGACTTTGAGGGGACCCCCACATCGTTTTTTCGGCGTAGGTGTTACCCTTAAAATCCATACCAGGTGACGGGGCTAGCAAGGTGTCAATCTCGCCGATGGAGGCGGCGACATTGACTTCCTTTGCTAGTCCCGTCTACCTGGAGTCATGTTCAAAAGGAACAGACTTAACTATATGTGTGGGCAAGTCCGTTCATTTGAAAAGTCAGACGGCTTGTCCGCCGGATAGTCTGATTATGTGTACGCGGCATAAGTTTGCCCTGTATTTGACTCCATCCATCTTCCCATCAACTCTGACCAGCTTCCCTGTCCCTGCTGAAGTAAAGCATCCCAACATCATGATGCTGCCACCACCATGTTTCACGGTGGGGATGGTGTGTTCAGGGTGATGTGCAGTGTTAGTTTTCTGCCACATATAGCGTTTTGCTTTTAGGATAAAAAGTTCAATTTTGGTCTCATCTGACCAGAGCACCTTCTTCCATGTTTGCTGTGTCCCCCACATGGCTTCTCTCAAACAGGACTTCTTATGGCTTTCTTTCAACAATGGCTTTCTTCTTGCCACTCTTCCATAAAGGCTAGATTTGTGGAGTGAATGACGAAAGCGGCGTACACACGGGCGGATTGTATGGCCTACTTAGTCCGTCATACAATCCGACGGACAGTCCGTCATACTTTCAAATGAACGGACTTGACCACACACGGATGCACAAACAGTCCGTCGAAAGCTTGCGCGATGACGTGTACAGCACGTACGACGGGACTAGAAATAGGAAGTCCAATACACAGCAATGCAACCTTCCGCCGTGTAAATCCTTTCTGAGCATGCGCCATTCTTAGTCCGTCGAACTAGCCTACTCACGAGCGAATTGTCCGCTGAAACCAAAGTACGACGGACAGTATTACGGAAATTCCGAAATACTTAGTACGCCAGACTGCACGCTGAAAAAGTCCGCTGAAGCCCACACACGAGCGGACTGTCGGCTGAAATGTGTTTCGGCGGACTAAGTAGGCCATACAGTCCGCCCGTGTGTACGCGGCCGAATAGTTGTTCTGTGGACAGATTCTCCAACCTGAACTGTGGATTTCTGCAGCTCCTCCAGAATTACCATGGGTCTCTTGGCTGCTTCTCTGATTAATGCTCTCCTTGCCTGGCCTGTCAGTTTAGGTGGATGGCCAGGTTTTGGCAGGATTGCAGTTGTGCCATAATCTTTCCATTTTTGGATGATGGATTGAACAGTGCTCTGTGAGATGTTCAAAGCTTGGGATTTTTTTTATAACCTAACCCTGCCTTAAATGTCTCCACAACTTCATCCCTGACCTGTCTGGTGTGTTCCTTGGCCTTCATGATGCTGTTTGTTTGCTGTGGTTCTCTAACAAACCTCTGAGGGCTTCACAGAGCACCTGTATTTATACTGAGATTAAATTACACATAGGTGGAGATTTTAGTTGGGGGTATCAGAGTAAAGGGGGCTGAATACAAATGCACACCACACTTTTCAGATATTTTTTTGTAAAAGATTTTGAAAACCATTTATCATTTTCCTTCTACTTCACAATTCTGTGCCACTTAGACCAATACAATCACATAAACATGACAGATTGGGTTCTGATAATGTAGTTTATATTTTCTAATATCTGAATAATGTGCCATTTATGAATTTCCAGTCAGCGTATCAGCATCCTATTTATGTACTCACGACTTAATTTAGTGTGTCACCTTGCATGTTTTTAGCACATATTCTCCAGCAGCACAACTTTGCATGTTCCAACCTGGTAAAATTACCACTTTAGTGACCTTTGCTGAGCAGCCCTGTCCAGCACTGCATACCCTTTACAAAAGCTAATTCCAGGCTGGGTCCACTTTCTGCATACACCTGCCATGCCACCAATCATTACTATGAATAAATGTTACTTATGGTGGTGACCATACATCATGGAAGAACGACTCATTCACAGGTATAATTTGGGAATGCAGCACATATGCAGTGAAAAAGTACTGTCCATAACATTTTGCATGCAAAGGCTGTATAGAGAAGCCCTGAGCGTGGTGACATGCAGGGGAACTCGAGAGCAGGGCTGGGCATGACGAGGTGCCCAGTTATGCCCAGGGGAGGAGTTTTGGGAGGAGCTCAGGGGGTGGGAGCGGCAGTACAAAAGAGGGGCGGAGCCAAATGGGAGCCAGTCGGCATTACTGTGTGCGAGGAGGCGGTTTTGTACACACTGCTCCTCACTGAGGCATCCAAGATGGCGGACATCACGGGACTGTTGGAACAATTGCGGGCGGTGGCGGAGACGAGGGGGTCGGCATGGCTCCAGACACAGGTCGCGGCGGCACTGGCTGGGGGTGGCGAGGTCGGGCATAGCCGGCGGGAAGCCGTGTGCGGCCGGGTGTCACGGCCGCCGCTCCGGTATTCCCCGGGGGGGCGGGGGGCCCGCGAGGATGGATGAGAGCTTGGGAAGGGAGGAATCCACCCCCCCCCGGCAAAGAGCAGCTTGTATTCTCCCACGGAGGGACAACAGAGGCCTGCACGCTAGCCTACTGGTTCGGGGGGGCCACGGGTCAAGATGGTGCTGCTTCCCAGACGCATGGCAGACAGCAGGGTCAGGACGGTCCCCCAGCAGCTCTGCACGGGCTGAGGGGGAGGATTGGGGGCAAGCAGAAGGCAAAAGGCTCCGGCGCTGGGAGGGTCAGGGGGGAGGTGGAGGATTTGCGGCGGCACGTCTAGGGGGCCTTGGCCGGGGGCTCCGCTCAGGTGCGGGGGGGTAGGGGATTGGGGAAACGACGGGTGCATGCTAAGGAGGGCACGGGGGCGCTTTGGTGGGACTACCACATGGCTCAGGCTCCCCTGCAGCCCTGCACGGGCGGGGGGGCAGACAGAAGGATGACAGAGCCTCCGGTCGTAGCTGGCCCTGCGGGCCGGGTCACAGGAGTCGCGGCGGGGAGGCGGACGCCCCTGGGCAGTAGCCGACAAGGGTCACGTGTGCAGAATGGTGCCAAGGACAGCCCTTCTGTGCGGAACCCCGGGAGCAGGGGGACCCCTACGAGGAGCGGTGCATTGTCGGTGCGCCACGAAGGTGAGAGGTGTCGCACGGCGTCCAGGTCTCCGTCACCTGGGGGGCTACAGTCGGCAAGCGGTCTGGAAGAAGAGGGACGTTCCGAAGGAGAGCTGTCGGAGGAAGACGAAGTGTCCGGACGGTCGGTTCCTGCACAGGCGGTCAGCGCAACGGCTGTGGGGACGGCGCCCAGTCAGCCCGTTAAGTCTTGTGACAACGCTGCTTTTACTACCGCATTACAGTGTTTGTTAGGAGTAGTGTCGGGGGGTGGGGGCCAGGGAGTCCCCCCTGCATCGCGGGTGGCAACCACTGGCCAACCACGGTATGTGACTGGGACTGGGAATACGGGGTCCGGGGGTCAGTTGCAGGATTTACTGGAGGGGTTGAGAATGCTGGTAGGCCACTTTGAAGGGGGGACAGGGAAGTCCGCGGGGGTGGTACAGGGGGTGCCTGGGGGAGGGCCTGCGTTGGGTGTTACGGGGGCTCCTTCCGTCGGAAACAGGGGTTTCGCCTCCACTGGGGGTGACAGCTGCTCCCTCGGGGGTGTCTGCGGTTACTAATGTGGGTGCGGGTACAAAAGGGGCTGCGGAGACAACCACTAGGTCGGACATAGTGCGGATCACGGACACGGCCAAGTGTGAGGTGTATGTGTGCTTCGAGGGGCCACTGGGAGCACATCTGAAGCAGGAGGTTAGGGACAAAATTGTCAAGGGGGAATATGTGGAGATTTGTTCACTATTGCCGCTTGAGAAGTTAAACTTGGACCGGGTGAAGCCGGACAATTCCAAGAAAGAAGATGAGGAGAGGAGGCGATATAGATTGATACCGCGAACGTTTGCCAACTGGTTGCAGGCGTTCGCGATCATGGCCAGTGTCATAGGAGAAAAAAAACCCCGAGCATTGCTCAGCGTTATTTTGTTATATGGACGCTATCGGGGAGGCTTATAAGGTTTATGGGGAGACTGCTTGGTTGAGGTACGACGAGCAGTTCCATCAACGTAGGGCGGTCCGACCCACGCTGCGGTGGGACCATAAAGACATTAGCCTCTGGAGGAACATGTAAGTTTTTAAGCAGGAGTGCTCGGGGTGTGGGGGAGCCCACACCCTCGCCAGGTGTTTCAAAAAGGGAAGATGTACCGGGGATCCTGCTCACAAGAGGGACACCGCCGGTGAAGTGGGAAAGGATGCAGCCTTTCCTAAATAGATACCCGGACAGGCGGGGCGGGGATGCTGGGGGCGGGCTTCCGTCACGGTTTTAGGATTCCTTGTGGTTTGAAGGTGTGCCCTTGCAGTCTGGGAACTTACGGTCGGCGTTACAACATCCCGAGGTGGTGACGAAAAAATTGGCTAAGGAGGTGGCGTTGGGGCGCATGGCGGGGCCGTTTGCGAGCAAGCCCATTGGTGATTTGGTAGTGTCGCCATTGGGGGTGGTCCCGAAGAAAGAGCCCAACAAGTTTCGGCTGATACACCACCTGTCCTTCCCAAAAGGGGGGTCTGTGAATGATTTTATTGACCCGGAGGCGTGCGCGGTATCCTACACGTCGATTGATGCTGCGGTGCGTTGGGTACGGCGTTACGGGAAGGGGGCGTTAATGGCAAAATCTGACATAGAGGCGGCGTTTCGGTTGCTGCCCGTACACCCTGAGAGTTTTAAATTGTTGGGTTGTTGCTGGCAGGAACGGTTTTATGTCGAGAAATGCCTGCCCATGGGTTGCTCCATTTCGTGTGCGATGTTTGAGGCGCTTAGCTCGTTCCTGGAGTGGGTGGTAAGGGACGTGTCGGGTGTGGAGTCACTCATCCATTACCTGGACGATTTCTTGTGCGTGGGCCCTCCCTCTTCGAATGTGTGTGCGATTTTGCTTTCTACGTTGCAACACATGGCAGAGAGGTTCAGCGTGCCATTGGCAGCTGATAAAACAGAGGGTCCTAGGACAGAACTGAGCTTCCTTGGTATCGCAATAGATTCCATGGCTATGGAATGCCGGTTGCCAGAGGCTAAGTTGCTGGACTTGCGGAGGGACATCAGGGAGATTCATGGTATGAAAAAGGTTCGGTTACGTTCGTTGCAATCGTTGTTGGGCAAGCTTAATTTTGCATGCCGGATTATTCCCATGGGGAGGGTTTTCTGTAGACGGATGTCTGCGGTGGCGGCGGGGGTGACCTCCCCAACTCACTTCATTCGCCTCACCAAGGAACACAGGGAGGATCTGAAGGTGTGGTATCAGTTCCTAGCAGAGTACAATGGCAGGGCAATGTGGATGTCGGGCCCGGTGAGCAATTTCGACATGGAATTGATCACCGATGCAGCGGGGTCCACGGGGTAAGGGGCCTTTTTCCAAGAATGGTGGAGTGCTGAACCCTGGCCTCGCTCCTGGGTCACAGCAGGCCTCGTGCGGAATCTGGTACTGCTGGAACTGTTTCCGGTGGTGCTGGCGCTGGAACTGTGGGGGGAGGCGTGTCAGAACCTGAAGCTGAGGCTGAACTGTGACAATATGGGGGTGGTGCAGGTCATCAATAGCATGTCGGCGTCTTCACAACCTGTCGTTCGGCTGATGCGGCAGTTGGTGTTGCGTTGCTTGCGATTGAATGTGTTTCATTACGCTGTGCACATCCCGGGAGTGGATAACACACTGGCTGATGCTTTGTCTCGCTTTCAGTGGGACAAGTTCAGGGCCTTGGCTCCGGAGGCGGACGAAGAAGGCATGTCTTGCCCGGGCTGGATGTGGGAACTGGTATTGGAATCGCCGCAGGATGGATCAGGAGGTCAGTGAGTGGCGTGACGTGGGGGGCATATACGAAGGTGTGGAAGGAATGGTCGGATTTGGTACAGGAGGCGGGAGTGGAGCAGGATGGGTCAGCCGCGCAGTTGTTGGTTTTTTTTTTGTGTCCAGAAACATGGAAGAGGGGCGCTCAGTGTCGTCTATCGAGAAGAAGATGGCAGGTTTGGCGTTTTTGTTTAAATTGAGCGGGCAGGAGGATTGGAAGAAGTGTTTTTGGGTACGGCAAGTGCTCAAGGGTTACCGGGAGGTGCATCGGCGGCAGGATACGCGCAGGCCTATTACGTTTGCTAATTTGCTGGCCTTGATGCAACAACTGGGGTCGGTGTGTTCATCCTCTTATGAGGTGTCGCTGTTTTCGGCGGCTTTTTCGTTAGCGTTTTTTGGGGCGTTTCGGGTAGGGGAACTGGTTAGCCCATCTAGGGCTGTGGCGGGGGGTGTTTTGAGGGAGAATGTACACCTCTGGGAAGATAGGTTGTCGGTTACGCTACGGAAATCGAAAACGGATCAACAAGGGAAGGGGGTGGAGGTGTGTTTGTTTGCATTGACAGGGTGTGCAGCGTGCCCGGTGGAGGTGGTGGGGTGTTTTCTCAAAAGGAGGGTGGCTGGTGGAGGGCCTCTGTTGGTACACGAGGATAGGTCTTATTTGTCTAGATTTCAATTCGTAGCGGTCTTGCGAAAATGTCTTGGTAACCTGGGGATGGACGGTTCGGCATACGCCTCACACTCCTTCCGGATTGGGGCAGTCACGGAGGCTGCCAGGTGCGGGTTGGATGAGGCGGCAGTGCGTAGGATGGGGAGATGGGAATCAAAATGATTCCACAGTTACGTTAGGCCAGGTTTGGTTTGGGAATGATTTTTCTGTTTAAAAAAAAAAAAAAACAGGGGACATTTACTGTGGTGGGGGAATTGACTTGTTGTGTTAATTTTGGGTTGTCTGTTATTTTGTTTGGTTTTTCGTTTCAGATGGAGGTTACCCACGCCTTGTCTGGATTGTGGGACATTCTTATGTATCCTGTGGAGTCAGGAGAGGGGACGCCAGACCTGAGGGGAGACAGTTGGGGATATCCTGGAAGGAGGCTCAGATAAGGTGGCTGGGTAGGCCTGGGATGATGTGGGGAGGGGTGGTCCCATAGGTTGAAAGGTATGTGAGGTTTGACAGGCCGCCAGACGTGTTGGTGATACACGCAGGGGGTAATGATTTAGGGGTGAGGACAGTCAGGGATCTGATCGCGGACGTAAAGTCGGATCTGGGGTATCTGCGTTCGGCATTTCCAAACACGTTGCTGGTATGGTCAGATATGGTGGCTAGGACGGCATGGCGCATGGCCAGGTCAGTAGACAGGCTCAACAAAGCTAGGATTCGGGTGAACAAGGTGGTCGGGAGGTTTATGGTTCGTGAGGGGGGCTTGGTGGTACGTCACTGGGAACTGGAGAAGAATGTCGGCCTTTACCTAAGGAGGGATGGAGTGCACCTTACTGATGTGGGACTTGATTTATGGTCCCTGGGATTGCAGGAGGGGATACAGCAAGCCCTGCGGGTGTGGAGGGGCCCTCAGTGTACTGGTGTGATTTATATGGATATATATATATATATATATATATATATATATATATCCGGTGAAAGAGGAGATAGCTACGTCACTGACCAATAAACGGGGGTTGAAACATGTTGTTTCTCATGGTTGTAATTACTTTGTTTTATAAAGTTATTTTGGAGTTTTATGTTTATGGTTAATAAAAGGTTGTTATGGCCATTTATACCCCATAAGAACGGTGTGGTCTCTTATTCAAAGAAGGTAAAAAGGGGTATGATGGGTCTGTAACAGTTAGAAGGAAGTTTATCTGGGTTACACTAGTCAAGCACTGGGTAAGCCGCACAGTAAAGCTTGCTGGAGTGGGGAAAAAAGTAAGTATTTTACCTGACTATTGTATAACAGATGTGGCTTACTAAACCCACCGTTTTACCTTCTTAAACTGCTACCCCCCCCCCCCCCCCAACTTACTAACCCCAGAAATTGAAACCACACCAATCTGGAGTAAACATGGCTGTAGCAGCCAATTACCGTATATACTCGAGTATAAGCCGAGATTTTCAGCCTCTTTTTTGAGGCTGAAAGTGCCCCCCTCGGCTTATACTCGAGTCATCGCCGTCTGACTGCTCGATCAGCGTATCGAGCAGACAGACGGCGGACATACTACAATTCGAAAGCCGCGCCTCCGCCTCCGCCTGTGATAGGCGGAACACTCAATTTCCCAGCAGTCAGTGTTCCGCCTATCACGGACATCCGCTCATCCTCGTACTACGGACGAGGATGAGACGATGTCCGTGATAGGCGGAACACAGGCTGCTGGGAAATTCAGTGTTCCGCCTATCACAGGCGAAGGCGGAGGTGCGGCTTTTGAATTTTAGAATGGCCGCCGAGGCGCCGACGAAGAGCGGCGATCCTGGCAAGGCACGGGACGGAGGCAAGGCAAGGCACGGCACGGGACGGGACGGAGGCAAGGCACGACACGGGACGGAGGCAAGGAGGCAAGGCACGGGACGGAGGCAAGGAGGCAAGGCACGGCACGGGACGGAGGCAAGGAGGCAAGGCACGGGACGGAGGCTCGGGACACAGGCTCGGGACACAGGTAGGCTGGACACACACACACACACACACACACACACACACACATGGACACACACACACAGGGATGGATGGATGGAGACACACACACACAGGGATGGATGGATACACACACACACAGGGATGGATGGATGGAGACACACACACACAGGGATGGATGGATGGAGACACACACACACAGGGATGGATGGATGGATGGAGACACACACACACAGGGATGGATGGATGGATGGACACACACACACACAGGGATGGATGGATGGATGGACACACACACACACACAGGGATGGATGGACGGACACACAGGGATGGACGGACACACAGGGATGGACGGACACACAGGGATGGACGGACACACACACAGGGATGGACAGGCAAGTCTCACCCTCGGCTTATACACGAGTCAATAAGTTTGCCAGTTTTTTTGGGGGTAAATTGGGGGCCTCGGCTTATATTCGGGTCGGCCTATACTCGAGTATATACGGTATCTTTATTATCAAAAATATTCAAAAACAATTAACATAAATAACATAAATTAACATAAATAAATCAGGCAGTAAGGCACTTCCTCCATTACAACTCCTCCCCGTTGGTCTGTGCTAGCATAACCCACCAATCACCATAAACCATTAATGGCACTGCGGTACCCAAACTATAACGGACCTCAAGCTGACAAACTAGCTCAGAGGCCAAACACTGACCGCAGTGCACCTGATCACCAACTTTAGCTAAACTACCGTTAGCTGTATCACCACCGACGGGTACTATACCACCGATAGGCCCGAACTCTTCCATCCCTGGGGTAAAATCCTTCATCCGCACAGACCAACAACATGCCGCTGCCACGACAATTCAACCCTGTAAAACAAAGGAACACCATTATTACCACAACAAACCCCCCCCCCCCCCCCAAAAGCTAAGGGAGGGAGTGTGGGAAGCTTGCTTCTCCCTGCAGACTGAGGAGGGGAGGAGCTGCCCACTCTACACATTAACTCTGCCCCTCCCCTCTCAGCCTCTGCAGAGAACCGCCCACTCAACACTGTCTCCAGTCCCCCAGTTAACCCTGTCATGCCCGCCCTATGCCTATGTTTTCTTCTTGGCTTTGCTCCAGGCTTTCTTGACTATTGTATAACAGATGTGACTTACTAAACCCACCGTTTTACCTTCTTAAACTGCTACGCCCCCCACTTCCTAACCCCAGAAATTGAAACCACACCAATCTGGAGTAAACATGGCCGTAGCAGCCAATTATCTTTATTATCAAAAATATTCAAAAACAATTAACATAAATAACATAAATTAACATAAATAAATCAGGTAGTAAGGCACTTCCTCCATTGCAACTCCTCCCCGTTGGTCTGTGCTAGGATAACCCACCAATCACCATAAACCATTAACGGCACTGCGGTACCCAAACTATAACGGACCTCAAGCTGACAAACTAGCTCAGAGGTCAAACACTGACCGCAGTGCACCTGATCACCAACTTTAGCTAAACTACCATTAGCTGTATCACCACCGACGGGTACTATACCACCGATAGGCCCCGAACTCTTCCATCCCTGGGGTAAAATCCTTCATCCGCACAGACCAACAACATGCCACAGCACGCAAGGGCAACACCTTACCCTTGCACACCCTGCCACACCCTCACAGCTCGCTGGATCCCATCCTGAATCCCCAGGGACCATATATCAGTCCCCACATCGTTTAGGTGGACCCCGTCCTTCTTCAAGTAGCGCCAGGTATCCACTTCTAGTTCAAGGTGCCATATAGCCAACCCCCCATTCCTGACGACAAAAGCGCTAACCTCCTTGTTTACTTTTTTCCTGGCCCTATTCAGCTTATCTACCGACCTCGCAAACCTCCATGCCGTCCTGGCCACCATGTCAGACCACACAATGATCATGTGTGGAAAAGCAACGCGAGCTGGCAAAAATCAAACTTGATTTCCTTGACGAGATCCAGCATGGTCTTGACACCTAGGTCATTGCCTCCGACGTGCAGCACCAGCACATCCGGAGACCCGTCCCAGCATGCAAAACGGTGTACTTCTGACACCGCCCTGCCCCACATCATGCCTGGCACCCCCAGCCATCGTATCAGTGCCTCTTGCCTAGAAAAAACAAGCTGCTGACCCACCGGGCGGGCATCACCCCGTCTAGCCCCCCAACAAACGTAGGAGTGGCCTACTATCCACACCACGCCCGGGCTGCTGCCTGTAAGAAAGGAAGAGAAGAAAACATAACCCCAAACATCAATATAGGACATAAGCCAACAAATGAAAAGAAAAAACAAGCAACACATACGCAGTCTCCTACCCCACCGGCACTTTACGCAACCAAGAAATGTCGGCGAACGTACAACTGGAACCGCCTGGATTCCCACCTCCCAATCCGCTTCACCGCTGCCTCATCCAAACCCCACCTGACCGCCTCAGTGGCCGCCCCTATGCGGAATGAATGTGAGGAAAACTTCTGCTCCCCCAAACCCAACTCTACCAAGCACCGCTTAAAAATCGCTGTACACTGGAATCTCGAGAGAAATTGCCCATCCTGATGCACCAAAAACGGCCCCCTTACCGCTGGACGAACCGCAAAAAATTTTTGCACCAACCCAATAGGGCACCGGGCAAGGCAAATTACTGCACAGTCTTACCCTTGCCCTGCTGATCCGTTTTCGAGAGGCATACCAAGATAGACAACCTATCCCCCTCACATGCCACCGCGTCCCAGCCCAAACCTCCCTGCCGGCTCTGCGATGGACTAACCAGTTCGCTAACCCGCAAAGCCCCAAAAAATGCCAAAGCAAACTCTGCTCTGAACAAAGCCGCCTCGTATGGCGACGAACATGTACCCTCTACTTGCGCCAACAACCGGCCCAAAAGCTTGAACGAAACCGGGCGCCTGGAATCCCTCCTGACGTGAGAACGCCTGTAGCCCTTCATAGCCTGTCTGACCCAAAAATCCTTTGTCGCGTCCGGCAAACCTCTGAATTTGAACCAGAACGCCAGCCCAGCTAACTTTTTATTAAGCCCGGACGCAGACACCCCAGCTTCGAAGTTCCTTGACACAAAATAAATAACCAATAAGCGCAGATCCCGTTCCTCCTGACCTTCCGTGACCTGCTGCATGAAGGCAGCCCATTCCTCCCACACCTTGCTGTGTGCTGACCATGTCGCCTCGCTCACCGAACATCGTATCCAGCCTGCTACTCGTCCAAGACAATCCTCCACAGCCATTCCGGACAAGGGACCCCTTGCAGCTCCGCCCTCGGTGCCAACTCCCGAAACCTGTCCCACTGGAAGCGAGAAAAAGCATCAGCGACGACGTTCTCAACGCCCGGAAGATGCACAGCATAAATAAAAACATATAACTGTATGCAGCGCAGTACGAGGTGCCTGAGCAACTTGACCACCGGCGGCGACGCCACCGACACCTTGTTGATCACCTGCACCACCCCCAAGTTGTCCCCATGAAAGCGCACCTTCAAATTCAGGAAAGCCTCGCCCCACAGTTCGACAGCCAAGACCACCGGAAACAGTTCCAGCAGCAACATGTTTTTAACCAGGCCCGCCGCCTTCCATGAATCCGGCCAAGGCCCTGCGCTCCATTTGCCCTGGAAAAGGCACCGAAACCCGATGCCCCTGCTGCATCCGTGTACAACTCCAGGTCAAAATTGCTGACAGGGCCCGACATCCACAACGTCCTGCCGTTGAAGTTAGCCAGGAACGCGTGCCATGTTGCCAGATCATCCCTATGTGCCTTGACCAAGCGCACATAGTGCTTGGGCGAGGTGGCCCCAGCAGTACTGGCCGACAGCCGTCGGCAGAACACCCTCCCCATTGGCAGTATGCGACACGCAAAGTTCAACTTACCCAGCAGCGATTGTAACGGCCTAAGTTGAACCTTGCGTAATCCCATCATCCCGCGAATCTCCGCTTGGAGCGCCCTCAACTTCTCCTCCGGCAGCCTACATTCAATCCTCTCGGAATCCAACACGATGCCCAAGAAGCTCAACACCGTCCGTGGGCCCTCCGTCTTGTCCAGTGCCAATGGGACTCCAACTTCTCCGCAACATGTTCCAGCATAGCCAACAGTATCGCGCACAACTCCGAAGCAGGCGGGCCCACGCAGAGGAAGTCGTCCAAATAATGTATGACCGAGTTCAGTCCTGCGACGTCCCGCACAACCCACTCCAGGAAAGAACTGAACCCTTCAAACAGTGCACACGATATGGAACATCCCATGGGCAGGCATCTATCGACGTAGAATCCCTCCTGCCAATGACAACCCAGCAGCCGGAAGCTGTCCGGATGGACCGGGAGCAGACGGAAGGCTGATTCAATATCGGTCTTTGCCATCAACGCTCCCTTCCCATACTTCCTGAACCAAAAAACAGCCGTGTCAAAGGATGTATAAGACACTGCGCAAATCTCCGGGTCAATAGCATCATTCACCGAGCCCCCTCTTGGATACGAGAGATGATGAATGAGCCAAAATTTATTAGGTTCTTTCTTGGGCACCACACCCAAGGGCGACACCACCAAATTTGGAATGGGTGCGGTCGGGAAGGGGCCACTCATGCGCCCCAAAGACACCTCCTTCTCCAGTTTTGCAGATACCACCTCGGCGTGTGATAATGCCGATCGCAGATTGTGGGCCAAAGGGGGGACCTCCCCCAGCTGCGCCGGGATATGAAAACCCTCTGCAAACCCCCGGGCCAGCAACTGCGCCACTTCCCGATCCGGATACCTATCGAGAAAAGGCAGCATCTTTCCCACTTTCACCGGGGTTGTCCCCTTTTCCAACCGCATCACCGAACTTGCCCTTCCCCTGTTTGAAACAGCGGGACGATCGGTGACCCCCACCGCAGCCAGTGCATTTGTGCTTGTACTTGCACGACCCTCCGAACCTACAAGACCCCTCATTAAACTGCCAACACATCCCTTTTTTCCTTGTGGCCGATTCTCCGGGGGTTAGTGGACCCACCGGCCCCTCCTGGAAAAAACTGACTAGTTGACCTCGCCGAAGTCATAAGGCGCATCCATAAGCTGATGTCCTTATGATCCCATCTCAAGGACGGGCGAATAGCCCTCCGCTGACGAAATTGTTCGTCGTAACGCAACCACGCCGTTCCCCCTGTAGACTCTGTAGGCTTCTCCCACGGCGTCCAAGTAGCAAAACAGCGCCGAGCAGTGTTCCGGGTTCTTCTCCCCTATCATACTAGCCAATATAGCAAACGCCTGTAGCCAATTGGTAAATGTCCTGGGAATGAGCCTGTATCGCCGCTTCTCCTCATCCTCCTTCTTGTGATCCTCCGGCTTCGCCCTATCCATGTTGAACTTCTCCAGCGGCAGAAGGGCGAAGATCTCGACATACTCACCCTTCCATATCTTCTCCCTGACCTCAGGCTTCAGATGAGCCCCGATGGGCCCCTCGAAGCAAACATAAACCTCACATTTTGCCGCATCCGCCAAACGGACCACGTCCTGTTTTTTGGTGGTCTCCGCAGCAACCCCCCTGTGGGCGTTGTTTCTGCCCCCAGGTCAGCCACCACCGCTAGACCCCCCGACCCGCCCCGCCACGTCACCCCCGACCCCCGTGCCCGGGGCCAACCAAGCCGCCACCGGGGCCTGTTCCCCACCCACACCCGGCTCAAACCGATGGACCAGCTCCTTCAAACCCGCCAGAAAACCCCTCAACCCCACATCCGCCACCGCGTGGTCCGAGACCACCGCGGCCGGAGCAATGGGATCGGTCCCCGCTGGCCGCCCCGTACAGCCCTGCACCGCCCCCACTTTACCCCCCACATTACAAGACATACTAGAAAAAACAGAAGCAGACTCACCGTGCTGCCTGGATGGAGTCCCACCAGCCGAGGGTCCCGGGTCCACTGCTGTCAGAACGCCTTGCCACCCCTCGTCCTCCGACTGCGACAATTCTCCCTCCGAGCGGACGTCCGCCAACTCCGCCTCGCTCGCTGACTGCCCTCCAGCTGAATTGTCACTGGATGCCGGGGATCCGCGGAGCTCCCTGGTCTTCTGCAGCACGCCAGATCCGCCCGCCGACTTCCTCAAGGACTTGCCTGGGCCAGCTCGCCCCCGATCGCAGTGCCGACCAAGACCACTGCCTGCAGCTGCCGTCTCCCTTCCGTCCGCCACAGCCCGCCGTCCCACAGCAGGGGACAGCTGTCGTCCATCCCCCCCAGGAGTGCCACCTGCCGAATGTCCCCTGCGCCCAGCGGCCATCTTCCCGGGCATCTCCTTTGCCAGCCCCGCCCCCGCCATCTCAAAGCCATGAGCTGGGGCCCCCCGCACAGTCCTGGGCCTCCTGCCCATGCTAGCATCCAGCCTAGAACTGCCAGCACCCCCCCCCCACATGTCCTGAGCCAGGGTCACTGTTCCCCATGCTGCCCCCGCCGCAGGCCGTGCACTTCGCGGGCGGGCCTGATTGAGCCCTGCCATCCCTGCAGCCTCTGCCACGAGTCCCAGTGAGGGGGGGGAAGGGGGGTCCAGCGAAAAGCAATTGCCATGCTCGCGCCTGTAGATAACCGTCCTGCTCAGCCGCCGGGGGTACCTCACCCAGCGTCGCCGCCAACCTCGCCTCTAGCCATCCGGGTCTGTGGGATGCCGATTCGGCCTTCAGTCGAGCGAAGAGCTCCTCTACGGCCGCCATGCTGACAAGCTTGCTTCTCCCTGCAGACTGAGGAGGGGAGGAGCTGCCCACTCTACACATTAGCTCTGCTCCTCCCCTCTCAGCCTCTGCAGAGAACCGCCCACTCAACACTGTCTCCAGTCCCCCAGTTAACCCTGTCATGCCCGCCCTACGCCTATGTTTTCTTCTTGGCTTTGCTCCGGGCTTTCTAAGAGGTCTGCACTTGTGGAGGGGGAGGGGAAGCTGTGTTGTGGGATTTTGTAAAAAAATAACACATTTAGAAAAGGTACAGTCACAGACTTCAATGGAGCAGCACCAGAAAAGCAAGTATTTTATTTTTGATGTGTCTTGCTTCTTTTCACTTTTCCACCCGTCATGTCCTTAACAACCCAATGAGTCATTGGCTGAATGTCAAACATTGCCGGCAAAATATAATTGGGAAAAAAATGGCATGGGTTCGCCCCCCCAAATCCATAACCTTATCCGATCATTCAGCCTGGCAGATCAGGAAAGAGAGAAGATGAGCAAGTGCCCTTAGTGCCTCCTGAACCATACCAGGCTACATGCCCTCAACCAGGGTTGTGGGGAAAAGACCCTTGACCACATCAACATGGCCCCCTGCCCCAAAGCACCCCCCCATGTTGAGGGCATGTAGCCTGGTATGGTTCATGAGGGGGGCATTCACTTGTCCCCTCCTTTTCCTGACCTGCTGGGGTGCATGCTGGATTTTTACATTTTGACGTGGGGTTCTCTTTAAATTCCATACCAGTCCCAAATGGATTGGGGGGACCCCACGCATTTTTTTCCAATTTTTCTTTTATTGCTGGCAATTTTTTTTGTTTATATTCAGCTGTCAGCGGTAAACTCACAGAAACTCACAGCTGACTGCTTATGACTCATCAGTTGTTAAGGATGCAGTGGCTGGCTTCCTGGCCCACTCCTTAATAACCAGATATACACAGTTTTTTATGCAGAAAAAATAAACGCAAAATGCACATAAAAACGCAACAAAAACACAATAGTTGCATTTGTGGTGTGGGTCCATTGAAGTCTGTTACACACAAAAGCAATCTGCTGTGAGGAAAAAAGTCCCTGACCCTTTCCAAACATGCACCAGCTGGAAAACACATAGATTTGAATGTGTACCATTGGAATCCATGTTAAACTGCAAAACGCACTAAAAAACGCATAGGTGTGAACTTAGGGTAAGTGTTCTACACTTTGAGAGACTCCTAGTGGCCCCAATATTTGTAGTGTTCCCATAGTTGGATCCCCTTGTTTCTAGTATATTTTTTGCAAGCACCTCTGGAGTGCATTCCAATGTGATCTCTGTACCCCCAGTGTTCCTAGTGTTTACAATTCTGTCCCCAGTGACTCTCAGGCCGCGTACACACGCGCGGACTGTTCGCCCAACTTTGTCCGTCCAACAGTTTCGGCAAACAGTCCGCTCAAACTTAGCATGGACGGACATGGCCACACACGACGGACGAACAGTTTGCTGAAACCGTGCGCGATGACGTGAACGGCACGTACGACGGGACGAAAATTTCGACGTCCAATACACTGCAATGCAACCTTCCGACGTGGAAATCCTTTCTGAGCATGCGCGAGACTTAGTTGGCCGAACAAGCCTACACACGAGCGAACAGTCCGCTGAAACCTTGTTTCAGCGGACAGTTTTTCGGAATTTCCGTAAGACCTTGTTCGTCCAACTGTCCGCTGAAACTGTCCGCTGAAGCCCCACACACGAGCGGACTGTCCGCCCAAACACTGTTCAGCGGACAAGGTTGGGCGAACAGTCCGCCCGTGTGTACGCGGCCTCAGTGTGTTCCTGCTTTCACACGTGTGTTCATTTAGTCATTGTCGATTGTGTGTTTTACTGCCTGATACAAGTTGAGGAATCTCCTAAGTGTTATCCAATAAATCGTGATTATTTCATTATACAGTGAGCACTTAGATCCTCTCTTTTTTATGTTTTAAATGTCATTTGGATGTCGGTAAAATTTCCTACCAGCTGAAACGAGGTACCATCTGCATATACCCAATTCCCCGGGATAGAAAAGGTGCAGTATGACCTTCTGTGTTACAGGGATCATTCATTAAGGTGAGCAAAGCAACCCGTACACTGGTGTGGATATTACTTAATGGTCCGTTGTTTCCTGCACTTTGGGATAATCTATCAGGATTTTTATGTGGATCTGTCTCTGGCTGTGGACTTTTTATACAGATTTTTTACATAGTTAGTCAGGTTGAAAAAAGACACAAGTCCATCCAGTTCAACCACAAAAAAATAAAATAAAATCATACAATCCCATATACGGTACCCAAATCTATACCCACAGTTGATCCAGAGGAAGGCAAAAAAAAAAAAACAGCAGAGCATGATCCAATTTGCTAAAGCAGGAGAAAAAATTCCTTCCTTCTGAGAGGCAATCAGATTTTCCCCGGATCAACTGACCAGAACCACCTCTGCAGGGAGTCTATTCCACATTTTCACAGCTCTTACTGTGAAGAAACCTTTCCGTATTTGGAGATGAAATCTCTTTTCCTCTAGACGTAAAGAGTGCCCCCATTGTCCTCTTTGTTGATTGTAAAGTGAATAATTCAACACCAAGTTCACTATATGGACCCCTTATATATTTGTACATGTTGATCATATACCTCCTTAATCTCCTCTTATCAAGAGTGAATAAATTCAGTTCCTCTAATCTTTCCTCATAGCTGAGCTCCTCCATGTTTCTTATCAGTTTGGTTGCCCTTCTCTGCACTTTTTCCAGTTCCCCGATATCCTTTTTGAGGACTGGTGCCAAAACTGAACTGCATATTCCAGATGAGGTCTTACTAATGATTTGAACAGGGGCAAAATTATATCTCTCTCTCTGGAGTCCATACCTCTCTTAATACAAGAAAGGACTTTGCTCACTTTGGAAACCGCAGCTTGGCATTGCATGCTATTATTGAGCTTATGATCTACCAAAACTCCCAGATCCTCCTCCACTATGGATCCCCCCCATTGTACTCCCCCTAGTAGGTATGATGCATGCATATTCTTAGGCATATTTACCTTTCATTGCGCTGCACTGCTCTATATAAGACTTTATTTTGTGGATTTTTTAATTATTCTTTGGTGTTCAGTTTGCATTTTAAATGTTATAGGGTTGCGCTGATTTTATTTTTATCTACTGCAGATACTGTATACCTGGAGACACTATAGGATGCCAATGGAGTAGTGTTTGTTGAAGCTTTATCAACGAGATTGTCATCTACAGGCTAATAGGGTCTGTTCGCTCTGGTAAGAGTTTTCTCTTAATAATGGTGACGGTTTATCATGGTGGTCATGAATTTCGGCACAAACGAGCATCCCTTACAGTACAAGGAGGACTAAGGCCGCGTACACACGGGCGGACTGTTCGCCCAACTTTGTCCGTCAAACAGTTTCGGCAAACAGTCCGCTCAAAATTAGCATGGACGGACATGGCCACACACGACGGACGAACAGTTTGCTGAAACCGTGCGCGATGACGTGAACGGCACGTACGACGGGACGAAAAATACGACGTCCTATACACTGCATTATAACTTTCGGCGTGAAAATCCTTTCTGAGCATGCGCGCAACTTTGTTTGGCGAACAAGCCTACACACGAGCGGACTGTTCGCTGAAACAAGGTTTCAGCGGACAGTTTTACGGAATTTCCGAAAAACCTTGTTCGTCAAACTGTCCGCTGAAACTGTCCGCTGAAAGCCCACACACGAGCGGACTGTCCGCCCAAACACTGTTCAGCGGACAAAGTTGGGCGAACAGTCCGCCCGTGTGTACGCGGCCTAACAGAGTTGTTCTAGGTGAGGTGCCAAGGGTGTGTTTCCTCAAAAGCTTTAGCAACGTCCAATCACCTAAAGGTATGATTTAATAACCCAGGGTCTATGAATTCTTTGCCTGTGTCCTGTACTGTACCAAGATATGGAATTTACAGGTAAGTAAAAATTCCTCTTACCCCCTCCCCAAATCTACCCTCCAAGCATAAATCCTCTCTATCCCCTCCCAAACCCCCTGCCCTTTTACTCCAAATGCTCTTTACTCCAACTTCTCTCCATAACAAATCTTCTTATTCCCCAAAACATTGCTTCCCACCACAGATACTACACAGCTCAATGGTAGGTGATGTCTTTCCTCACAGATACAAGGCAGAGATTAGGGGAAGCTTTCCTAGGCTCTGACATTTACATCACTGTTCCCATGGGTAGTTTGTGGAGAGAGATGCTGGCTTCAGCAGTGTTGGGTGACTGAAGCCATGGCCACCTGGGGCACCCTGCAGGAGTTGTGAGAAAGGCTCTGGGTGCCTGGAACCATTGATGCCACTGGTGCTCCCATTCATATTAAAACACTGTGCCCTGAGCTCTTTACCACCCCCCCTCCCCCCACTGTTTCGCCTCCTCTTCTTGGGTCCCTCTTCGGCGCTCCTGGCCCCTCCCTCCTGTTGAGTGCCCTCACAGCAAGTAGCTTGCTATGGGGGCACTTGAGCCAAGCTGCAGCTCCGTCTGTCCATTCAGACATGGGGCTGCTATTTGGCCCCACACCCTCTTTCTCCTGATTGGCTAACTGACTTTGATTGTCTCAGCCAATAAGGAGGGGGAGTCCCGGACAGACGAGGCACTCGTGCACATCGCTTGATAGAGATGGAGCTCAAGTAAGCACTGGGGGCTGAGGGGGGCTGCTACACACATGTTTTATATCTTAATGCATAAAATGCATTAAGATAAAAAAAAACCTTCTGCCTGTACAACCACTTTAAGTTCCTTGTTCTTTGACCCAACCACATGGTCATGCAAATATATATGAAATTTATCTTAAAGTGATTGTAAAGCTCCGTTTTTTATTTTTTAAATACTGACCTGCTCTGTGCAAGGGTTTTTCATAGAGTGGCCCCTATCCTCCTGTTCTGGGGTCCCTCAACGATGCTACTGTCTCCTCCTCTTCTTGAGTGCCCCAGCGGAGAGCTGCTTTCCTCACGCCCCCACAGAGAGAAGTCAATTGGCACAGACAGCAGGACTGGGTCCCGGTTCCAGTTTCACTGGATTTGATTGAAAGCAGCAGGAACCAATGGCTCCTGCTACTATCAATCTATCCAATGAAGACCCAAGACAGTGGCTGGAGCTGCTGTGCTTGTCTTCATCACTGGAACGATCAGGCTCAGGTAAATAAAGGGGGGGGGGGGTGTATGCTGCACTACAGAAGGGTTTTTCACCTTAATGCATTAAGATGAAAAAAACTCCAGGGTTTACAATCCCTTTTAACTTAGAGATTTTAGATGGTGCAAAACTTGCTTAGTTACATTCCTGGTATTTCTGTATATAACTGGTAAAGGGAAGGGCTGGGCATTGAGTAGAGTATGTGCTCTTACCTGTTTATCTTGTTTTTATCAGCATGGACCAAACATTAATTGAGCAACACTGCTTACAACTAAAAGCTGTTCCACACTTTTTCAAGGCACTGTATGTGTGATTTACAGCTGTAAATCACACATACAGTGTCTTGAAAAAGTGTTCATACCTCTTGAAATTTTCCACATTTTGTCTTGTTACAACCAAAAACGTAAATTTATTTTATTGGGATTTTATGTGATAGACCAACACAAAGTCGCACATAATTGTGAAGTGGAAGGAAAATTATAAATATTTTCAAAATTTTACACAAATAAATATGTGTAAAGTGTGGAGTGCATTTGTATTCACCCCCCCCCCCCCCCGAGTCAATATTTTGTAGAACCACCTTGATTTTTATTTCTACATTCAGCTGCCAGTGGGGAAGCCCACTCACAGCTGATGACTCATCGGTAAAAAAAAAAAGAAAAGTGAACCCCCCACCCAAAAAAAATACATAAAAAAAACATGTTCAAAAACCCACCACAAAACAAGGTTAGAAAATAAAGGCTTTATCAAAATGGTTTAAGCAGAAAAGTCACACTTATGTTGAAGGCAAAAGCCTTGCAAATGTCCATAATTTTCCAGCTTGTACAAAATTCACATTATCGCTCCTCAATTTAATTTCCTGAACTTCTAAACACCGCCAAGGATTTTGTGCCTACTCTTGTAGCCAGAAGAGATCCACCACCCCATAAAAGTTTGCCTCTCAGAAGGAACAAAAAGCAACATCCGCAGACAGACTGGAACTGGTGTTACAAAGAAACAAAAACATCCTTCAGGTTATGCCATTTAGGTTTTTGGCTGGCACCTTAGATCTCACTGGAACTCTTGTGCCGCGTACACATGACTTCCTTTTCTAGTCCCGTCATATGTCATTACGTTCAAAACGAACAGACTTTGGTCCGTTCGTGTGTAGGCATTCTGAAGTCCTTTGTAACTCCGTCGAAAGTCCGTTGGAACTCCGTCGCGAAGATCGTCAGACCTTTTCTGCCGGAAAGTCCGGTCGTGTGTACCCGGCATTAGGCTTTGAGTTCTTCCTCTAGACATTTACAGGTATCTTCACAGGAGTCTTTCAATCTTCAGCATCGGAAGAGTAGAGAAGCATCTTACTGGAATTATGGCTTGGCAGAGTCACCAGGATCATCTCAGGACCTCCTGTGGCTTTTAAAACGGCAAGGATCTCCACACTAGGATTAGTCATTTCTTCAGGTAGCATCCAGAGACGTGAACAGGGGGTAGATACTCTAGTCAACATGAATAACCACAAAATCAAATAGACTAATAGGTGAAGTCCTTCTTATCCTATGGAGGTGTTAATGGGATTCTGCCATTAAAATATTCAAATATATAACTTAGTTGCATGGAGAAATATAGGGTTTCATATAACATAGAAACAATTTTCCGTAGAAGATATACATTTTACTTAATTGAACATTTTTCTTAAGCTTACTACTGCAGGGAGATCCAATGGTTAAGGGTAGTGATGGACGAACTTCCGACGGGATGCGAACTTTACAAACCTACAGGTCAAATTTGCAGCCACAAAATAATTACTAGCTGTGCACACATAGTCCCACCACATGGCCAATGACATAACACATGTATGAGGTGAATCTGGGATCGACAACTACAAGCATTCTCTTTTTATATGTGAAATTGTCACAATTCAGGACTGGGGAGCGCATGAAGGCAATGGAGAAGAGGGAAGGTCAGGGTAGGCAAAGAAGAGGGTGCAGGAAATGATCACCTGCACCGTGATAGAGTGATCTGACACCAGCACCGTGATAGAGAGCACTGACATCAGCAGCGTGACATACAGCACTGACACCTGCACCGTGATAGAGTGATCTGACACCAGCACCGTGATAGAGAGCACTGACACCAGCACCGTGATATACAGCACTGACACCAGCACCGTGATATACAGCACTGACACCTGCACTGTAAGCAGCCCCAGGAGGAAGTCAGCATAGCACAGGGATGGTGGGAGCCCCTCATAATGAGCATAGCACAGGGATGGTGGGAGCCCCTCATAATATGCACAGCAGAGGTACAGCCCCAGGAGGAAGTCAGCACAGCACAGGGATGGTGGGAGCCCCTCATAATAAGCAGCCCCAAGAGGGTGTCAGCATAGCACAGGGATGGTGGGAGCCCCTCATAATATGCACAGCAGAGGTACAGCCCCAGGAGGAAGTCAGCACAGCACAGGGATGGTGGGAGCCCCTCATAATAAGCAGCCCCAAGAGGGTGTCAGCATAGCACAGGGATGGTGGGAGCCTCTCATAATAAGCAGCCCCAGGAGGAAGTCAGCACAGCACAGGGATGGTGGAAGCCCCTCATAATGAGCATAGCACAGGGATGGTGGGAGCCCCTCATAATATGCACAGCAGAGGTACAGCCCCAGGAGGAAGTCAGCACAGCACAGGGATGGTGGGAGCCCCTCATAATAAGCAGCCCCAGGAGGAAATCAGCATAGCACAGGGATGGTGGGAGCCCCTCATAATAAGCAGCCCCAGGAGGAAGTCAGCACAGCACAGGGATGGTGGGAGCCCCTCATAATGAGCATAGCACAGGGATGGTAGGAGCCCCTCATAATGAGCATAGCACAGGGATGGTGGGAGCCCCTCATAATATGCACAGCAGAGGTACAGCCCCAGGAGGAAGTCAGCACAGCACAGGGATGGTGGGAGCCCCTCATAATAAGCAGCTCCAGGAGGATGTCAGCATAGCACAGGGATGGTGGGAGACCCTCATAATAAGCAGCCCCAGGAGGAAGCCAGCACAGCACAGGGATGGTGGGAGCCCCTCATAATGAGCATAGCACAGGGATGGTGGGAGCCCCTCATAATATGCACAGCAGAGGTACAGCCCCAGGAGGAAGTCAGCACAGCACAGGGATGGTGGGAGCCCCTCATAATAAGCAGCCCCAGGAGGAAGTCAGCATAGCACAGGGATGGTGGGAGACCCTCATAATAAACAGCCCCAGTAGAAATATGACACAGCTCAATCTCTTCAAACAGGAGGGTACGGGCATATAGTACGGTGTGCTTTTTTTGGACAAGGAAGTGAGCCAAATGAAGAAAGAAGGTCTGTGTGCTCGATTAAAAAAAATGTTTATAGACATATACATGGTCTACTGGTCACATGTGTTGAAATCCTCCGAGATCCATGCCTCATTCATTTTTAGAAATGTGAGGTAGTTAACATTGTCGTGAGCTAGGCGAGTACGCTTATCGGTCACGATCCCCCCTGCTGCGCTGAACGTCCTTTCGGACAGGACACTGGACGAGGGGCAAGCCAACAGTTCGATTGCAAATTGGGCAAGCTCTGGCCGGAGGTCAAGCCTGCCCACCCAGTAGTCCAGGGGTTCATCACTTCTCAGAGCGTCCACATCGGCCGTTAACCCGATGTAGTCGGACACCTGACGGTCTAGGCGTTCCCTGATGCTGGATCCGGATGACACCTGTCGATGGGTCGGCTGAAAGAATGACCTCATATCAGAAGTCACCAACACATCTTCAAACCGGCCTCTTCTTGCAGGCGCTGTTGGATTGGTACCTGCAACTCATTCTCTGGGTTCATCCAGCATTGCGACTTCCTCATCTTCCCGCTCCTGCTCCTCCACAGCTTGATCAATGACACGACGCAATGCACGCTCCATAAAGAAGGCATAAGCTACCATGTCACTGATGGCGCCATGGCTGCGACTGACCAGTTTGGTGATCTCCTTAAATGGCCACAGAAGTCTGCATGCATCGCGCATGAGCAGCCACTGGCGCAGTGAAAAAAAACCCAGCTCCCCAGAACCTGTTCTGCTGCAGAGTTCATACAGGTAGACGTTAACTGCATGTTTCTGCTGGAGCAGCCTATCAAGCATATAGAAGGTTGAGCTCCATCGCGTCGGGCAATCGCAAATAAGACGTCTGACCGGCAGATTGTGTCGCCGCTGAATGTCAGCAAGGCAAGCCATGGCCATGTAAGATCTTCTGAAATGGGCCGAGATTTTCCTTGCCTGCCGCAAGATGTCCTGGACCCCAGGGTATTTGACAATGAATCGCTGCATGACCAAGTTTAAGACGTGTGCCATGCATGGCACGTGCGTAATTTTGCCCTGTTTCAATGCGCTAAGCAGATTGGCACCATTGTCACACACCACTTTACCAACTGTCAAATTGAGTGGTGTTAGCCACTGATCTACCTGTGAAAGCAAAGCTGAAAGGAGTGCCGGGCCACTGTGGCTCTTGGCTTCCAGACACAACAGACGCAGCACGGCATGGCAACGTCTCACCTGGCATGTCGAATAGGTTCTGGGGAGCTTGGGCTGCGCAGCGGAAAAGGAGGAGTCAGCCGAGGAGGAGAGGGAGGAGGAGAAGAAGAGCCAGGCCTGCATGCAATCCGTGGTGGTAAAACCAAATCTACACGGGTGCCACGGGTTACATGCTTGACGGCCGTCAGAAGGTTCACCCAGTGGGCAGTAAAAGTGATATACCTTCCCTGCCCGTGTTTGCTAGACCACGTGTCTGTGGTCAGATGTATCTTGGCACCGACACTGTGTGCCAGAGATACATTCACTTGCCGCTGAACATGGCCATATAGCTCTGGGATGCCCTTCTGTAAAAAATACTTCCTTCCTGGGACCTTCCATTGTGGTGTTCCAATGGCCACAAATTTTCGAAAGGCCTCCGAGTCCACCAGTTGATATGGCAGTAGTTGGCGGGCTATCATTTCTGACAAGCCAGCCGTCAACCGTTGGGCAAGAGGGTTATCCGGTGTCATCATTTTTTTACGCTTGAACACTAGGCCCACGGAAGCCTGCCTTTTTGCAGAAAAACGTGAGCTTGGCGTGATGGAAGGTGGAGTGGAGGACAATTGTGAGGAGAGAGGAGAAGGAGAAGTAGAAGACGAGGCTGGACGGTGAGAGCCTGGAGTGTGGCTTTGTGTGTTCCGTTGCTCCCACTGGGCTCGGTGATGGCAGCTCATGTGCCTTCTTAAGGCGGTCATCCCTAATTGAGTGTTGACATAAATTATAAGGATGATCATATAACAAAAATCATATGAGTAATAAAGATGCCTAAAGAAAAGTCCAAAGTTAGGCCCACATTCCACAATGTAACTGGCACGGGGGTGACCGAACCGTCACAGAAGAGGGAGGGATCACACTAGGCGAATGTATTCATGCAGATCTGCTTGACTGTAAACATCAGGGAAAGTAGATAAATACTTCTTACCAACTCTGTTGGACTCACACAGTCATATGACAGTTGAGTCGGAAAAGGCTTGAGGTCACAATCTGGGACCAAGGGAGTATATGGTGGAAGGTCTGTTGAGCTGATAAAGGAACTCCAAACGGCTGTATACCCGGTGATATGTTTGTCAGATGGAACATCAAGGTTGTTTGTAGTCCAGCTCAGACGCGGCCCGTTGCACTGATACTCCAATCTCCCCCGAATGGGGAGGAAGATGATTAGGGTTTTAGACCAAAGAAACGGAAAAAAAGAAAGAAGGGCTCCACATGGTGCGGGTCAAACGGTATAAAAAATGGTAATTTATTAAAGTCAAAAAGGTAAATAATGACTTTGTGATCACAAAAATAGAGTAAAGTGAAATTAAAAGCAATGTGGGGTGCCAACAGCTAGCCCAACGCGTTTCGACACATATGTCTTCGAGTCATTATTTACCTTTTTGACTTTAATAAATTACCATTTTTTATACCGTTTGACCCGCACCATGTGGAGCCCTTCTTTCTTTTTTTCCGTTTCTTGGTCCCAGATTGTGACCTCAAGCCTTTTCCGACTCAACTGTCATATGACTGTGTGAGTCCAACAGAGTTGGTAAGAAGTATTTATCTACTTTCCCTGATGTTTACAGTCAAGCAGATCTGCATGAATACATTCGCCTAGTGTGATCCCTCCCTCTTCTGTGACGGTTCGGTCACCCCCGTGCCAGTTACATTGTGGAATGTGGGCCTAACTTTGGACTTTTCTTTAGGCATCTTTATTACTCATATGATTTTTGTTATATGATCATCCTTATAATTTATGTTGATTATATCCATTATCATTGAAGCGCTACACTATTTTTTACTCTATTTGCTGGACTTTGTTTGTTTTTGGTGTTGGCTGCTGTTTTGGCTGTTGTGGCCTTTTGCTTTACATACATTTAACTATAGCGCAGTGTTTTCCCCCTAATTCTAATTGAGTGTTGGGCTTACCGCGATAATGCGTTGACTGCAAAGATTGCAGATGGAAACACTATTGTCAGCAGCGGACACGTTAAAAAAAGCCCACACTGCGGAGCCATGTGCCGGCGTCCTGGGAGTGCCAGATGTGACCGTACATGGTCGATGACTCGCTCCTGATACATTAGCAGTCTGCTTTGTCCCTCCTGTGCAATGTAAGTTATTCCTGCTTCTCCTCCCTATCTGATGGTCCATATCTCCCTCTGAACTCCCCTCCTCTTCTTCTCTTGTGGGCATCCACGTGACATCACTAGACACGTCATCATTGAGGTCACCTTCCCCACCGCTATAAGTAGAGATCTCGGAGTAGGCAGCAACACCGGGGACCAACCTCCTCCTTGGGCTGATCTGGGTACTGTCGTCAGACTGCTGAGTGGTGGTTCTTGCTACCTCCTCTTCCTGATCCAATGCCAAGAGTGGCTACGCATCAGAAATGTCTTGATATGGATCGGAAAATAATTTGTGTGACTCAAGCGGAAGGTACGTGGTGGTGGTGGTGGTGGTGTTGTTGGTGGTAGTGTCTTTGGGGGTGCACATAGCAGAGAGTGAAGAAGAGGGTGCAGATCGAGAGGATGAGGAGGGTGCAGAAGAGTAAGGCTGAGTGAGCCACTCAACCAATTCTGGTGCTTCCTTTGACGTAATCGCACGCACCTTCTGCAATTTCCCACTTTGGCTCAAGCCTGTTGCTCCTGTCCTACCCCTACCACCCCTGCGGAAGGGCCTGCCTCTTCCTCTGCCTGTCATTTTTTAAATGACCCTGTGACAAAACTCTCCACAGAAGTGCAGTATGTATGTGGAAGAAGGTATATAACACCCCGCTTCAATCTGTTGTTTTTGGGGGCCACTGGTCTATCACACCAGTTACAATACTTTTTTTTTGGATTGCGTTTGTCACCTTTTGTAGTATCGCTGCAGAACCGCTCAGCAGTCACAATGCTGCACAGTGGAAATGCACTATACTATGCTTTCTATATGTGCAAGTATTTTATACGTGTATTACACAACTATATACTGCACACCAAATAGTACACCTATACCAGTCCTTAAGGACCTTTGTGGAACTAGTAGGTTGTGATTAGTAGGGATGGCTGAACGGTTCGCCCGGTGGTCGTTTCGCGGCTGTTCGCGATCCGCCCGATCGGCGGACTATTGCCGCTGTTCACCCGGTGGACTTCCGTGTTTACTGTGTAAAAGAACTTTGACCTATGATGACACATCCATCATGTTGTACAGGACAGCCAATTGAGACATTACCGCATATGGGCACTTGGACATTCCCCCTAACTTATAAATAGACCCGATCCGGCGGCCATTTTACATTCTTTCGTATGTCACTATACTAGTGACCCAAATCGCTAGCTATTAGGTCCACAAAAGTTCTTTTAAAGACTGGTATGGTATAGGTGTTAGGTGTAGTTCAGGATATAGGTTTGAGGCACTGCTATTCAAGTCATTGTTGCAGCAGCCTGTCTTTTGCCAGTGTAGAGAGAGGGACAGGACGCTGTGTGCAGCAGGGACAGTCAGTTTAATCATTAGCTGTTACTATTAGGTCCACAAAAGTCCTTTTCAGGACTGGTATGGTAAAGAAGTACAGGATATCGTTTTGAGTGCTATTCAAGTTATTGTTGCAGCAGCCTGTGTTTTGTCAGTTTAAATAGGCACAGGCCGGAAGCTGTGTGTGGCAGTGAGGGACAGTCAGTTTAATCAGTAGCTGTTACTATTAGGTCCACAAAGGTCCTTTTCAGGACTGGTATGGTAATAGGCTTGTACACGTATAATATTCTTTCTTCCAAATATAGAAAGAATATTATACTTGACTGCTACCCTTCTGCTGCAGTAGTCCTTTATGAGTATAGGGACTGAGGTACAGTCTGCTAATCACAACCTACTAGTTCCACAAAGGTCCTTATAAGGACTGGTAAGGTATAGCGTACTACAGTACATAGGGTTGAGTGAGGTACAGTCTGCTATTCCTTAAGGACTGGTATAGGTCCACAATATATAGGGTTGAGGTGCACTACTGCTGACTGCTGCCCTATACTGCAGCAGTCCTTTATCAGTATAGGGACTGAGTGTTTTGTCATAGGGTCATTTAAAAAATGACAGGCAGAGGAAGAGGCAGGCCCTTCCGCAGGGGTGGGAGAGGTAGGGCAGGAGCAACAGGCTTGAGCCAAAGTGGGAAGTTGCAGAAGGTGCGTTCAATTACTTTAAATGACGCACCAGACTTGGTTGAGTGGCTCACTCAGCCTTACTCTTCTGCATCCTCCTTATCCTCTCGATCTGCACCCTCTTCTTCACATTCTGCTATGTGCACCCCCAAAGACACTACCACCAACACCCCCACCACCACATACCTTCCGCTTGAGTCACAGGAATTATTTTCCGATCCATATCAAGACATTTCTGATGCGCAGCCACTCTTGGCATTGGATCAGGAAGAGGAGGTAGCAAGAACCGCCACTCAGCAGTCTGACGACAGTACCCAGATCAGCCCAAGGAGGAGGTTGGTCCCCGGTGTTGCTGCCTACTCTACTTATAGCGGTGGGGAAGGTGACGTTGATGATGACATGTCTAGTGATGTCACGTGGGTGCCCACAAGAGAGGAAGAGGAGGGGAGTTCAGAGGGAGATATGGACCAGCAGATAGGGAGGAGAAGCAGGAATAACTTACATTGCACAGGAGGGACAAAGCAGACTGCTAATGTATCAGGAGCGAGTCATCGACCATGTACGGTCACATCTGGCGCTCGCAGGATGCCGGCACATGGCTTCCTCCTGGGGCTGCTTATTATGAGGGGCTCCCACCATCCCTGTGCTGTGCTGACTTCCTCCTGGGGCTGCTTATTATGAGGGGCTCCCACCATCCCTGTGCTATGCTGACTTCCTCCTGGGGCTGCTTATTATGAGGGGCTCCCACCATCCCTGTGCTGTGCTGACTTCCTCCTGGGGCTGTACCTCTGCTGTGCATATTATGAGGGGCTCCCACCATCCCTGTGCTATGCTCATTATGAGGGGCTCCCACCATCCCTGTGCTGTGCTGACCTCCTCCTGGGGCTGCTTATTATGAGGGGCTCCCACCATCCCTGTGCTATGCTCATTATGAGGGGCTCCCACCATCCCTGTGCTGTGCTGACCTCCTCCTGGGGCTGCTTATTATGAGGGGCTCCCACCATCCCTGTGCTATGCTGACATCCTCCTGGGGCTGCTTATTATGAGGGGCTCCCACCATCTCTGTGCTGTGCTGACTTCCTCCTGGGGCTGTACCTCTGCTGTGCATATTATGAGGGGCTCCCACCATCCCTGTGCTATGCTGACTTCCTCCTGGGGCTGCTTACGGTGCAGGTGTCAGTGCTGTATATCACGGTGCTGGTGTCAGTGCTGTATATCACTGTGCTAGTGTCAGTGTTTTATGTCACGCTGCTGATGTCAGTGCTCTCTATCACGGTGCTGGTGTCAGATCACTCTATCACGGTGCAGGTGTCATTACTGTATGTCACGCTGCTGATGTCAGTGCTCTCTATCATGGTGCTGATGTCAGTGCTGTATATCACGGTGCTGGGGTCAGTGCTTTATGTCACGCTGCTGTTGATCATCTCCTGCACCCTCTTCTTTGCCTACCCTGACCTTCCCTCTCCTCCATTGCCTTCATGCGCTTCACAGTCCTGAATTGTCACAATTTCACATATAAAAAAAGATTGCTTGTAGTTGTCGATCCCAGATTCACCTCATACATGTGTTATGTCATTGGCCATGTGGTGGGACTATGTTTGCACAGCTAGTAATTATTTTGTGGCTGCAAATTTGACCTGTAGGTTTGCAAAGTTCGCCTCCTATTGAAGTCAATGGGGCCCGCCGCGAACGTTACAGTTTGCGAACTATCGGCCGCGTTCGCGATCCGCGTTCGCGAAACGTCCCATCGGAAGTTCGTCTATCACTAGTGATTAGCAGACTGTACCTCACTCAACCCTATATACTGTAGTACACTATACCTTACCAGTCCTTAGAAGGACCTTTGTGGAACTAGTAGGTTGTGATTAGCAGACTGTACCTCACTCAATCCTATGTACTGTAGTACACTATACCTTACCAGTCCTTAGAAGGATCTTTGTGGAACTAGTAGGTTGTGATTAGCAGACTGTACCTCACTCAACCCTATATACTGTAGTACACTATACCTTACCAGTCCTTATAAGGACCTTTGTGGAACTAGTAGGTTGTGATTAGCAGACTGTACCTCAGTCCCTATACTGATAAAGGACTGCTGCAGAATAGGGCAGCAGTCAGCAGTAGTGCACCTCAACCCTATATATTGTGGACCTATACCAGTCCTTAAGGATTAGCAGACGGTACCTCACTCAACCCTATATACTCTAGTACACTATACCCTACCAGTCCTTAGAAGGACCTTTGTGGAACTAGTAGGTTGTTATTAGCAGACTGTACCTCTCTCAACCCTATGTACTGTAGTACACTATACCTTACCAGTCCTTAGAAGGACCTTTGTGGAACTAGTAGGTTGTGATTAGCAGACTGTACCTCACTCAACCCTATATACTGTAGTACACTATACCTTACCAGTCCTTATAAGGACCTTTGTGGAACTAGTAGGTTGTGATTAGCAGACTGTACCTCAGTCCCTTTACTGATAAAGGACTGCTGCAGAATAGGGCAGCAGTCAGCAGTAGTGCACCTCAACCCTATATATTGTGGACCTATACCAGTCCTTAAGGATTAGCAGACTGTGCCTCACTCAACCCTATATACTCTAGTATGCTATACCTTACCAGTCCTTAGAAGGACCTTTGTGGAACTAGTAGGTTGTGATTAGCAGACTGTACCTCACTCAACCCTATATACTCTAGTACGCTATACCTTACCAATCCTTAGAAGGACCTTTGTGGAACTAGTAGGTTGTGATTAGCAGACTGTACCTCACTCAACCCTATATACTGTAGTACACTATACCTTACCAGTCCTTAGAAGGACCTTTGTGGAACTAGTAGGTTGTGATTAGCAGACTGTACCTCAGTCCCTATACTGATAAAGGACTGCTGCAGAATAGAGCAGCAGTCAGCAGTAGTGCACCTCAACCCTATATATTGTGGACCTATACCAGTCCTTAAGGATTAGCAGACTTTACCTCACTCAACCCTATATACTCTAGTACGCTATACCTTACCAGTCCTTAGAAGGACCTTTGTGGAACTAGTAGGTTGTGAGTAGCAGACTGTACCTCAGTCCCTATACTGATAAAGGACTACTGCAGCAGAAGGGCAGCAGTCAAGTATAATATTCTTTCTATATTTGGAAGAAAGAATATTATACGTGTACAACCCTATTACCATACCAGTCCTGAAAAGGACCTTTGTGGACCTAATAGTAACAGCTAATGATTAAACTGACTGTCCCTTACTGCTACACACAGCTTCCTGTCTATCCCTATTTAAACTGACAAAACACAGGCTGCTGCAACAATAACTTGAATAGCACTGCACTCAAAACTATATCCTTTACTACGACAGCATACCAGTACTGAAAAAGACCTTTGTGGACCTAATAGTAACAGCTAATGATTAAACTGACTGTCCCTCTCTGCAACACACAGCGTCCTGTCTGTCCCTATTTAAACTGACAAAACACAGGCTGCTGCAACAATAACTTGAATAGCACTGCACTCAAAACTATATCCTGAACTACACCTATACCATACCAGTCCTTAAAAGAACTTTTGTGGACCTAATAGCTAGCTGTTTGGGTCACTGCAGTCTCTCCCTGCTCCACACAGCAACCTCTCCCTATAGTGACAGTAGAAAGAATGTAAAATGGCCGCCAGATCGGGTCTATTTATAAGTTAGGGGGAATGTCCAAGTGTCCAGGTGCTGTAATGTCTCAATTGGCTGTCCTGTACCACATGATGGATGTGTCATCATAGGTCAAAGTTATTTTACACAGTAAACACGTAAGTCCGCCGGGCGAACAGCGGCAATAGTCCGCCGATCTGGCGGACCGCGAACAGCTGAAATTTGCCGCGAACCGACCGCCGGGCGAACAGTTCGGCCATCCCTAGTTAAGGGCTCCCAATCCCAGATGGCACCCAGAAGTGACCTGAGGCAAAAACACCTTTGGTTCCTATCCTCAGGACACAAGTGGAACCAGGGGGTCCATAAGCAGGACATCTTACCTCAGAGGTAGCACTTTCTCTGATCCTTCTAATAGGTGGCATCCATTCAAAGGTCAGGGATCTTCAAAAGTTTGCAATGGGTCTCCCCTAAGTCATTGGTCTTGCTGCTCATCAACAAAACATATTTGCATAACCAAGCATAAATGTAAGCCTCAAAACTTAAATTAACCTTGCAATACATGATTATCATAAGCAAATAAAACACAGTAACAAATATAAGCAATATAACAATCGGATGAAGTAAAATATTCAAAAAGGCAGTTGCTTTGGGACTTTATCCAAATAAACTTTCCCACCAAGAAACCTTAACTTCTTCTTCAGGGTATTGTGATACTTGCAAAGGTTTATTTCGATAATGGGCTAGACATACAGTTGCTTGTTTTTCAGCAACTCTAATGCCGCGTACACACGACCGGACTTCTCGAGGGACTAGGTCCGACGGTCTTTCCGACGGAAATTTCGGCGGCGTTCCGACTGACTTTTCGAATGAACGGACTTGGCCACACACAATCACACCAAAGTCCGACGGATTCAAGCGTGATGACGTACGACCGGACTAGAATAAGGAAGTTGATAGCCAGTAGCCAGTAGCTGCCCTAGCGTTGATTTTTGTCCGTCGGAATAGCATACACACAAACGAATTTCTCGGCCCGGCGGAGTTCCAGTGGAAAAATGTAAAACATGTTCTATTTCTAAAGTCTGCTGGATTTTTGCCAAGCAAAGGTCCGATGGAGCCCACACACGATCGAATTGTCCGACGGACTCGTTCCTTCTGACCTTTGCTGTCAAAAAGTCTGGTCGTGTGTACGCAGCATTACTTATAATTTCATCCTTTTTACCAAACTCCAATAACCAAGCTTCTAGTACAGTTCCAATTCCTAGGGTAATCTTTTATAATCGTATAGGGGCATCAGGCTTAATAAGCCTTTTTTAGGCATAACACAAGTATGTCCTTTCAGTTCAGCAACATCTACTCCCAGAGTAGGAGTGGAGACACAATAAACTCCACAAGGTAAAATACCTGTTTGCGTTCATTTTAAAGCACACAGAGAATGCTTATTAGTTACCTGATACAAACACCAATAACCTCGTCCTAGGTATTTTAAGTGATTAGATGGTAAATCTTGTGCATCTATCAATAGGGATGGCCTTGCTGTTTGCCCGGCGGTCGGTTCGCGGCAAATTTTGCGTGTTCGTGATTCGTCAAACTGGCGGACTTCTGGCGCTGTTCGCGCGGCGAACATATGCGTTTACATTGTGAAAGAACTTTGACCCATGATGACACCTCCATCATGGGGTACAGGACAGCCAATTGAGACATTTCAGCACATGGACAATTGGACATTCTCCCTACCTTATAAATAGACCTGATCTGGCGGCCATTTTACATTCTGTCTTTTGTCAGTGTAGGGAGAGGTTGCTGTGTGGAGCAGGGACAGACTGTAGTGACACAAATCGCTAGCTATTAGGTCCACAAAAATCCTTTTAAGGACTGGTGTAGGTGTACAGTATATAGGGTTCTGGTGCACTGCTGTGCTGCTGATTGCTGAGTGCACTGCTGACCGATTCTGCAGCTGTCTTTTGTCAGTGTAGGGACAGGATGCTGTGTGGAGCAGGGACAATCAGTTTACTAGCTATTACTATTAGGTCCACAAAGGTCCTTTTTAAGGACTGGTATAGGTATACAGTATATAGGGTTGTACACATATAATATACTTTCTTTCAAATATAGAAGCCTATTATACTTGACTGCTGAGCTGAGTGCTGACCGATTCTGCAGCTGTCTTTTATCAGTGTAGGGACTGAGGGACAGTCTGCAAATCACTAGCTTCTAGGTCCACAAAGGTCCTTTTAAGGACTGGTATAGGTGTACAGTATATAGGGTTGTACACGTATAATATACTTTCTTTCAGATATAGAAAGCCTATTATACTTGACTGCTGAGCTGAGTGCTGACCGATTCTGCAGCTGTCTTTTATCAGTGTAGGGACTGAGGGACAGTCTGCAAATCACTAGCTACTAGGTCCACAAAGGCCCTTTTAAGGACTGGTATAGGTGTACAGTATATAGGGTTGTACACGTATAATATACTTTCTTTCAAATATAGAAAGCATATTATACTTGACTGCTGAGATGAGTGCTGACCGATTCTGCAGCTGTCTTTTATCAGTGTAGGGACTGAGGGGCAGTTTGGTGTTTGGAGCAGGGACAGTCTGCAAATCACTAGCTACTAGGTCCACAAAGGTCCTTTTATAGGTGTACAGTATATAGGGTTGTACACATATAATATACTTTCTTTTAAATATAGAAACCATATATAGTGCACTGCACTGCTGTGCTGCTGACCGATTCTGCAGCTGTTGTTTCTCACTGTAGGGAGGGACAGTTTGGTTTTTGGAGCAGAGACAGTCTGCAATTCACTAGCTACTAGCTAGCTACAAAGGTCCTTTTAAGGACTGGTATAGGTGTACTATTTGGTGTGCAGTATATAGGGGTGTAATACACGTATCAAATACAAATGCACACATAGAAAGCATAGTATAGTGCATTTCCACTGTGCAGCATTGTGACTGCTGAGCAGTTCTGTAGCGATACTACAAAGAGTAACAAACGCAATTTAAAAAAAAGTATTATAACTGGTGTGATAGACCAGTGGCCCCCAAAAACGACAGATTGAAGCGGGGTGTTATATACCTTCTTCCACATAAATACTGCACTTCTCTAGAGACTTTTGTCACAGGGTCATTTAAAAAATGACAGACAGAGGAAGAGGCAGGCCTTTCCGCAGGGGTGGTAGGGGTAGGGCAGGAGCAACAGGCTTGAGCCAAAGTGGCAAATTACAGAAGGTGTGTGCGATTATGTCAAAGAATGCACCAGACTTGGTTGAGTGGCTCACTCAGCCTTACTCTTCTGCACCCTCCTCATCCTCTCGATCTGCACCCTCTTCTCTCTCTGCTGTGTGCACCCCCAAAGACATTACCACCAACACCACCACCACCATATACCTTCCGCTTGAGTCACACAAATTATTTTCCAATCCATCACAAGACATTTCCGATGCGTAGCCATTCTTGGCATTGGATCAGGAAGAGGAGGTAGCAACAACCGCCACCCAGCAGCCTGACGACAGTACCCAGATCAGACCAAGGAGGAGGTTGGTCCCCGGTGTTGATGCCTACTCCAAGATCTCTAATTATAGTGGTGGGGAAGGTGACGTCGATGATGACGTGTCTAGTGATGTCACGTGGGTGCCCACAAGAGAAGAAGAGGAGGGGAGTTCAGAGGGAGATATGGACCAGCAGATAGGGAGGAGAAGCAGGAAGAACTTAGATTGCACAGGAGGGACAAAGCAGACTGCTAATGTATCAGGAGCGAGGCATCAACCATGTACGGTCACATCTGGCACTCCCAGGATACCGGCACATGGCTCCACAGTGTGGACTTTTTTTAACGTGTCCGCTGCTGACAATAGTGTTGCCATCTGCAATCTTTGCATCCAGCCTCGTCTTCTACTTCTCCTTCTCCTCTCTCCTCACAATTGTCCTCCACTCTACCTTCCATCATGCCATCCTCACGTTTTTCTGCAAAAAGACAGGCTTCCGTGGGCCAAATGTTCGAGCGTAAAAAAATGATGACGCCAGATAACCTTCTTGCCCAATGGTTGACGGCTGGCTTGTCAGAACTGATAGCCCGCCAACTACTGCCATATAAACTGCTGGACTCGGAGGCCTTTCGAAAATTTGTGGCCATTGGAACACCACAATGGAAGGTCCCAGGAAGGAAGTATTTCTCATAGAGGGGCATCCCAGAGCTATATGGCCATGTTCAGCGACAAGTGAATGTATCTCTGGCACACAGTGTCGGTGCCAAGATACATCTGACCACAGACACGTGGTCTAGCAAACACGGGCAGGGAAGGTATATAACTTTTACTGCCCACTGGGTAAACCTTCTGACGGCCATCAAGCATGTAACCCGTGGCACCCGTGTAGATTTGGTTTTACCGCCACGGATTGCATGCAGGCCTGCCTCTTCTTCTCCTCCTCCATCCTCCTCCCTCTCCTCCTCGGCTGACTCCTTCTTTTCCACTGCTAGCGCCTCTTCCGCTGCGATCACCAGAACCTATTCAACATGCCAGGTGAGATGTTGCCATGCTGTGCTGCATCTGTTGTGCCTGGAAGCCAAGAGCCACACTGGCCCGGCACTCCTTTCAGCTTTGCGTTCACAGGCAGATCAGTGGCTAACACCGCTCAATTTGACAGTTGGTAAAGTGGTGTGTGACAACGGTGCCAATCTGTTTAGCGCATTGAAACAGGGCAAAATTACACACGTGCTATGGATGGCACACGTCTTAAACTTGGTTATGCAGCGATTCGTTGTCAAATGCCCTGGGGTCCAGGACATCTTGCGGCAGGCAAGGAAAATCTCGGCCCATTTCAGAAGATCTTACTGCTTACTGCTGACATTCAGCGGCGACACAATCTGCCGGTCAGATGTCTTATTTGTGATTGCACAACACGATGGAACTCAACCTTCTATATGTTTGATAGGCTGCTCCAGCAGAAACGTGCAGTTAACGACTACCTGTACGAACTCTGCGGCAGAACAGGTTCTGGGGAGCTTGGCTTTTTCACTGTGCCAGTGGCTGCTCATGCGCGACGCATGCAGACTTCTGGGGCCATTTGATGAGATCACCAAACTGGTCAGTCGCAGCCATGGCATCATCAGTGACATGGTACCTTATATGCCTTCTTTATGGAGCGTGCATTGCGTCGTGTCATTGATCAAGCCATGGAGGAGCAGGAGTAGAAAGATGAGAAGTCGCAATGCTGGATGAATTCCCAGGTGGGGCTACTCTATCTGAGACAAGTCAACATCAGGAGTCTGAAGTGGAGTCAGAGGAGGATGGTGCAGGGGCGGATGAGGAGGAGCAAGAAGAGCATGCTTTAAACCTTTCTGGGATCCCTGTTGTTGTGCGTGGATGGGGAGAGGAGAATGAGGAGGATGACATTATCCTGGATGATGAGCAGGAGCCAGGCCACCACACCGCTTCCAGTTTAGTACAAATGGGGGCCTTCATGCTCCAGTGTTTTAACAGGGACCCCATATAAAAAGCATAAAGGTCAAGGACCAGTACTGGGTGGCAACGTACTTAGACCCCCGGTACAAACACAAAATGGCGGAAATGTTACCACTGTCACAGAGGGCTGTCAGAATGGAGCACTTCCAGGCCTTGCTTTGAGAAATGCTGCATTCTGCTTTTGGGTGTGCTGGCAGAAGAGGAATTCCCACTCCCAGAGAAAGAGTTGCGGGTACCAATCCAACAGTGCCTGCAAGAAGAGGGCGGTTTGAAGATGTGTTGGTTACTTCTGATATGAGGTCATTCTTTCAGCCGACCCATCGACGGGTCTCATCCGGATCCAGCATCAGGGAACGCCTAGACCGACAGGTGTCCGACTACATTGGGTTAACGGCCGATGTGGACGCTCTGAGGAGTGATGAACCCCTGGACTACAGGGCGGGCAGGCTTGGCCTCTGGCCAGAGCTTGCCCAATTTGCAATGGAACTGTTGACTTGCCCCTCGTCCAGTGTCCTGTCCGAAAGGACATTCAACGCAGCAGGGGGGATTGTGACCGATAAACGCACTCGCCTAGCTCACGACAGTGTTGACTACCTCACATTTATAAAAATGAATGAGGTATGGATCTCAGAGGAATTCAACACATGTGACCAGTAGACCATGTATATGCATAACTCTATAAACTATTTATTTAATCGAGCACACTGACCTTTTTTGTACCTTTGGCTCACTTCCTTGTACAAAAAAAGCACACCGTACTATATGCCCGTACCCTCCTGTTTGAAGAGGTTGAGCAGTGTCATATTTTTGGGTCCCGCAGCGAGTTGCTGGTATCAGTGCTGCTGTCAGTGCTCTTTATCTCGGTGCTGGTGTCAGTGCTCTCTCTTTATCTCGGTGCTGGTGGGGTGTTAGTGCTTTCTATCTCGGAGCTGGTGTGGTCTCGGTGCTCCCTCACGGTGCTGGTGTCAGTGCTCTCTATCACTGTGCTGGTGTGGTGTCAGTGTTCTCTATCTCGCTGCTGGTGTCAGTGCTCTCTCTCTATCTCGGTGCTGGCGTCAGTGCTCTCTATCTCGGTGCTGGTGTAAGTGCTCTCTATCACGGTGCTGGTGTCAGTGCTCTCTCTCTATCTTAGTGCTGGTGTGGTGTCAGTGCTCTCTATCTCGGTGCTGGTGTCAGTGCTCTCTATCACGGTGCTGGTGTCAGTGCTCTCTATCATGGTGCTGGTGTCAGTGCTCAGTCTCTATCATGGTGCTGGTTTCAGACAGTGAGGGAGATAGCAGCGGAGAAGCCAATCAGCAGACAGTGCCAGCACCATGGCTGAGGATCAGCACTGGACTGGCACCTCCAGACCACTGCAGTGGAGTCATGCATAGGTGGGGGTAAGGGCCGGGCAGAGGGAGGGGCTCAAGCACAGGTTGGTACACTGGGACACTGGCACAGGACTGCACTGCCCTGACTGTGACACTGATCATCTCCTGCTCCCCCTTCATAGCCTGGCCTGACCTTGCCTCTCCTCCATGGCCTTCATGCGCTCCTGAATTGTCAAAATTTCACAGATAAAAAAAGAATGCTTGTCGTTGTCAATCCCAGCTTCACTTAATACTTTTGTTATGTCAGTGTCCATGTTGTGGGACTATGTGTGCACAGCTAGTAAGTATTTTGTGGCTGAAAATATGACCTGTAGGTTTTTAAAGGGATTGTAAAGTGAATTATTATTTTTTTTTTAATAACAAACATGTTATACTTACCTCCACTGTGCAGCTCGTTTTGCACAGAGTGGCCCCGAACCTGCTCTTATGGGGGTCCCTCGTCGGCTGTCTCTGCTTCCTCCCGCAGATGCTTCTCACATTCATGCGAGCTCCCTCGCATAGTAAGAAGCATCTGCGGGTGCGCTCCCGTGATACAGCCGGCGGCTATTTCCACATAAATTGACCTTTCTTTTGATGGTATTTGATCATATCTATGATTTTTATTTTTTGCGCTATAAAACAAAAAAGAGTGACAATTTGGGAAACAAACCACAGTTTTTTTACTTTATACTATAATACACATCTAAAAAATAAAAATTTAAAAAAATCAAATGACTTCATCAGTTTAGGTATCATCAGTATTCTGCTACATATTTTTGGTTAAAAACATCCCAAAAAGTGTGTATTAATTTGTTTGCGCAAAAGTTATAGCATCTACAATATAGGGGATAGATTTAGGGACTTTACATTTTTTTTATTGTTCTTACTGGTAATGGCAGTGATCAGCAATTTTTAACGCGACTGTGACATTGCGACAGACAAATCTGACCCTAAGTGACACTTTTTGGGGACTAGCAACACCAATACAGTGATCATTGCTAAAAAAATGCACTGATCAACGTATAAATATACACTGGCAGGGAAGAGGTTAACCGTGTTCAATGGGTGTGCTCTAACTGTGTGGGGGATGAGCTCACTGGGACAACACAGATCACTATTCCTGATTACTAGGAACAGTCAAGCTCAGCATTGTCCCCTGTTAGAACAGGGATCCGCCTTGTTTACATAGGCAGAGCCCCATTCTGCCTCTCTGTACCGCATCACGTGTGGCCGGCAGAAATACCGTCCGCCTGACCCCCACGCTCCCAGTATATCTGCGGGAGGCAGTCGGCAAGTGGTTAAACATGACTCAGGTTTATCCAAACACTTGGCTTCTTATCCTGTCTTGTTTTCCCTGCCACAATAAAACACCTTCTCCCTTCCAACACTCATCAGTGTCAATCATCTAAGGCTGTTCCAACTCATAAGCCATCAAGTCAGGGCCGGACTGGCTTTCTGGGATACCGGGAGAATTTCCGGTAGGCCGCCTGCCTTGGGGCTGCTTTTAGTTGCGGCTGCATTGGTGCTCTCTACTGTGGATCACAGCGCTGGCTGGCTCTGTGTTCGGTGGCCGATCTGTAACATGGCCCCGCCACCCGACCAGCTTGTGTGATAGTAGATAGAATCAACGTTCCGCCTATCACATGAGCCGGTCTGGGGGCGGGGCCATGTTACAGAGCGCCCGCCGAACACAGAGCCAGCCAGCGCTGTGATCAAGAGGAGGAGATGCCGCTTGTACAGCCAGCCATGTGTGTCTGGACAGGAGGATCAGCAGGGGGGCTGCATATAGAGTAAATGAGCTTTCTATATTCCTCCATGCAGCCGCTGAATGCTTGCAGGAGGGAGATGAGAATCAAGCATTCGGTGGCTGCATGGAGGAATATAGAAAGCCAATTTTCTCTATATTCAGCCCCCCTGCTGATCCTCCTATCAAACTTCTTTTACTGCCCCCCCCAGTTCACCTCGTGCTCCCTGCCTCCCCAGTGCTCTCCTCCCCCACCACACTCTCCAGCCCCCCCACAGTTCTCTGTACCCCTGTTCTTTCTGCCCCCCCCCCCCAACCTGCTCTCCAGTTCTCTCCATCCTACTCTAGCCACCATCCCAGTGCTCTTCACCCCCCCAGTGCTGTTCACCCCCCACAGTGCTGTTCACCCCCCCCCCCCACAGTGCTGTTCACCCCTCCACAGTGCTCTTCACCCCCCCAGTGCTCCCCCCAGTGTTCTTCTCCCCCCTGTTCTCCCCCAACAGTTCTCTCCACCTCTGTTCTTTCTGCCCCCCCCAACCTGCTCTCCAGTTCTCCCCATCCTTCTCTAGCCACCATCCCAGTGCTCTTTACCCCCCCCCAGTGCTCTTCACCCCCCACCTGCTCTTCTGGGGTCCCTCGGCGGCTGACTCTGCTTCCTCCCGCAGGTACCTCCCTCGCATAGTGAGAAGCACCTGTAGGCACGCTCCCGCGATACAGCCGGTGGCTGGAGCGCTCGCTGTATCATGCGGCCCGCACTCCGGTGCGCTGCGTCATTGGATGTGATTGACAGCAGCGCGAGTCAATGGCTGCACTGCTTTCAATCCATCCACTGCAGGCAATCAGTGGCCAGGCTGAGCGGCGAAGAGGACGTCGGGGGCGAACGCGGGACTTTCGAGGGGTCAGGTAAGTAAAACGGGGGGACTGGGCGCGCCGGCAGTGTGAGATGTTTTTTCACCTTAATGCATAGAATGCATTAAGGTGAAAAAACATTTACCTTTACAACCCCTTTAAAGCACGCGTGGAACTGAGTCATCCCCCACTTTACATGACTCATGGCAAATTTCGGTACCACACTGTCAGCCATTCTTTTCAAATTAAGTAAAAATTGTCCTGAATAAGGAGAAGTAATCATTAACTTTAGGTCTTGAGACAATTCAGTATCTGGTTACAAGACAGAGCAAGTTGCACATCCTTCAGTTGCTGTGTGAGCCCAAAGATTAACCCGTTAAATTTTTTTATTCCTTGTCTTTCCTTTCACTGTCTAGTCTCCATACCCTTTCTTTTTTTTTTGCATTCTCTAGTCGCAGTCATGTCCACAGGTAAAACGGAGCCTGTTTGCCTCATGTGGAGGGACTGAATACCCCTGAGAAGCACTCCATGGTGCTAGCTAATCTAAAATATATGAAGACTCAAGTGTGTTTCCTTCAGGAGACCCACTTCCGTGTGGATAAAACACCAAGACTCCATGACCGCCTTTTCCCGACAGTGTACCAAGGCTGCTTCTCTGACTCTTGTTAAGGCTATTTTTATTTCTCAATTAAATGATTAAAGCGGGAGTCCGCCGTTTTTTTCTTTTGTTTAAAAGCCAGCAGCTACAAATACTGCAGCTGCTGACTTTTAAAATAATGACACTTAGGGGGTGTGTCCCGCGCGTGACCAAGATGGCCGCTTGAATACAGAGCTCTCCACACTGACGGCGCAAAACAGCGGCTTACAGCACTTTCCGGGAATTATTTTTTCACCGATTGACCGGCGCTTTTACTGTAAAGCAGAGGAGAAATGTCCCTCAAACGAAAGGAGGACAGGATCCCTCGGAAACTGACGGCGTTCATGTATCAGCCGTCCACACGGCGCAGCCAAAATGGCGCCGAGGCTCCGTCCTGCTGCGGGCTGAAGATGGCAGCTGCTTCTTCCCATCACGAAGAGCACATGTCCACGCATCACACCGCACTGGTAAGTGTTAATACCGGAGAAAACTCTTATACATCGCGCCCAGGAACGCCGCTGACTAATAGTCCGGCGAAATCTAAGATGCGACTGGATAATGGCTTACCTCAGGATAATGTCCAGGCCGCTACCATGCCCTATGTCTTCCCTCAGCAGAGCCCACAACCGGACGCCATTGCCTCCTTTCCCACACCACTCTCAAGGAGATGCTGATGTCCCTTAGAAGCTCCTTACAGTCTGACATGCTCTCCCTTATGCAGAACTTTGGTACTAGCATCAATGCATTGGAAGACAGAGCCACGCAGCTTGAGGCTAATATGGGAGATGTCACTATTACTGTAAATGACATGATTGATGCCCAGGAAGCACAGGCCCAAGAAGCACAGGCCCAAGAAACATGCTGGATTAAGGATAAAATCGCAGATTTAGAGGACAGGGCCAGACGCAACAGCTTTAAGATCCGTTGAATTCCTGAATCTGTTCAAAACACTGAGCTGCCTTTATTTGCAAAAAACCTTAAAGCTATACTCCCTGATGCAAAAGGCATTGAACTAGTTATTGATCGTATACATAGTGTGGCAGCACGCAGGTAAAGTCACCTGGTTGTATCCAGGATGGGAAATATGTGTGCCCTAGATTCAGGCTTTATGCAGACTTGTACAACTAGAGGGGAAGAGTTAATGAGCCCAGCTGAAGTAAGTGGGCTCATTAAGACCTCTAAAAAAAAACCCAGCATGCTTAGGGAGATGCTCCATCCTGGAACCAGTTTTGTGTTTGTATAGACTGGGGAGTGTGACACCTGTTCTGTGCGGTGAGTTAACGCCTGTGTGGCAAACCTCTACAACAGAGACAGGGACTGGTGCTGCACAAGGCTGCACTCAGTTGTTAGACAGGGAATCTAAGTGTGTAATTAGAGGTCAAGCTGACCAGGATTTATTTTCATGTTTTATTTTTGTTTGGCTGTTATATGTTTCACTGCATGTAGCATAAATAAACCGCATCTTTTGTTTTTTTGCACCTACAACGCTGTCTGCTGTGCCTGATTTTGTGTTGTGAACCCATCCAGGGGGTCACACACACCCGCTGCCGAGCTAACCCCTCACAGTTGGTGGAGAATTTTGGCAGTTTTTTTTAGTTTTTTTTAAGGCCAGCATGGAGGAGATACTGAGACAGCTGGCTCTAGCAAATGCAAATCAGCAGCAAACAAATGCAAATTTACAAAAGAGCATTGCAGCTCAACAACAGAGCCTTGCAGCCCAGCAGCAGGCAAATGCAAATCATCAGCAGACAAATGCAACTTTGCAGCAGAGTCTGGAAGCTCAGCAGAAAGCTCACCTGCAGAGTCTGGAAGCTCAGCAACAAGCCCAGCAGCAATCTGAAGCCCGCTTCATAGACCTGTTGCAGAAGCAAGAGCAGAGTTTTCAACAGAAAATAGAGACATTAATACAGCAACGTCCGCAGACCAATGAGGCAAGTGGTTACACTAATACCGCATCCTTTGGTGTGAGCCGTTTACTGACAAAAATGACTGGAGAGGATGATCCGGAGGTGTTTTTGACCACATTTGAAAGGACTGCTGAAAGGGAAAAGTGGCCTAAGGAGCAGTGGGCTGGACTGGTGGCCCCTCTGTTAACTGGGGAATCGCAGAAAGCTTATTATGACCTAGAGCCTGACCAAGCAAAAGACTATGTGGTGCTAAAAACAGAAATATTGGCACGGCTGGGTGTCACCCTGGCTCAGCGTGTGCATAATTGGACTTTTCAGGTTGGAAAACCCCCCAGGTCTCAAATGTATGATCTCATTCACCTGAGCAGGAAGTGGCTGCAGCCAGAGACTTTGACCGCACCGAACATTGTGGAACGTGTTGTTATGGATCGTTTCCTGAGAGCTCTTCCTACTGCCATCCAAAAATGGGTAAGCCATGGAGATCCAGAAAATGCAGATAAACTTGTGGATCTGGTTGAGAGGTACTTGGCTACAGAGAACCTGACCACCTCTTCCAGGGACTCACGGACTTTCCACCCTAAGACCAGATCATCCCCAGTGGCGGGTAAGAAGGTCTGGTGGGAGCAGCTCGGGAATCCCAGGCTGCAAGAGGCAGCGAAAAAGATTATTTGCTACCGCTGCCGCCAAGAGGGACATATTGCAGCCAATTGCCCAGTTGTGGATGAGCCTATGCAATGTGACTTTATAAGGGAGAGACGTCAGTCGCTGTTTGTGACAGTTGCATGCACTGCCATTCAGGGACCTGAGAAACATTTATGTAAAATGTGTATTAATGGTAGAAATGTTGATGTGTTGCTGGATTCAGGTAGCCTGGTAACATTGATAAAAGCTGAATTAGTTACTACAAAGTTCTCTGGGAAGAACAAGGTGGCTGTTATATGTGTGCATGGGGACACCCGAGAGTATCCTGTAACTTCAGTGTTTTTTGAGACCCCCAAAGGTAACCTCTCTCATCAGGTGGGGTTAGTGTCTCACTTACCACATGATGCTATTGTGGGAAGGGATTTTCCAAAATTCTGGGAACTCTGGGATTGTCCTGAGCCCCCCACTGGTGCCCCTATAGACCAGGAAGATGACCAGAATTCCTCTGGGAGTGGTGAGGACTCTCCTGAATTTCCCTTGTTGGTATTGGCGGGGGAAACTCGAGAAACTGGGGAGGAGCCAACATCCTCAGATGAAAACATGCCGTCTGTGGAGTTTTCGGATCTTGAGGTTCACAGGGAAAATTTTGCCACAGAACAGTTAAAAGACCCCACCCTAATAAAGGCACAGGAAAATGTGGTGAAAATAGATGGCGAGTTAGTGAACCCAGATAAGACTTGCACTTATCCTTACTTCACTATGGAAAGGGACCTGCTGTATCGAGTGGCTCAAAGGGCAGAAGAAACCATTGAGCAACTTGTGGTGCCCAAACCTTACAGGAAGTTGGTGTTAGAATTGGCCCATGGGCACATTCTGGGAGGTCATCTGGGGACCGAGAAAACCAGAGAGAGGGTACTGCAGAGATTCTATTGGCCTGGGGTCATGAAGGAAACAGAAAATTATTGTTCCTCCTGCCCTGTGTGTCAGAAGTCGGCACCTATGCCACATTTCCGTAACCCGCTGGTACCTCTTCCTATCATTGAGGTCCCCTTTGAGAGGATCGCAATGGATTTGGTAGGTCCGATAATGAAGTCTGCTAGGGGGCATCAGTACATTTTGGTTATATTGGACTATGCCACCCGTTATCCGGAAGCAATTCCTCTTCGAAATACCTTGGCCAAAACCATAGCCAAAGAGCTATCTCATGTTTTTAGCCGCGTGGGTATTTGTAAGGAACTGCTTACGGACCAAGGTACACCCTTTATGTCCAGGGTTATGAAAGAACTATGCAAGTTGTACAAAGTGACACAATTGCGTACATCTGTGTATCACCCCCAAACAGGTGGGTTGGTTGAAAGATTCAACAAAACCCTAAAACAAATGTTAAAGAAGGTGGTGGATAGAGATGGAAAGAATTGGGACTGTCTAATACCCTATCTGATGTTTGCCATTAGGGAGGTACCCCAATCCTCTACGGGTTTCTCACCCTTCGAGTTGCTCTATGGGAGACACCCAAGAGGGCTGCTGGATATCGCCAAGGAAACTTGGGAAAATGAGAGTTCTCCTCACAGGAGCGTGATTGAGCATGTCGCCCTGATGCAAGATAGAATTGCACAGGTAATGCCAATCGTAAAGGAACATTTGACCCAAGCGCAGTTAGCACAGCAGAGAGTGTACAACCGTGGGGCCAAGACCCGTACTTTTTCCCCGGGGGATAGGGTCTTGGTGCTAGTCCCTACGGTTGAAAGCAAATTTCTGGCCAAATGGCAAGGTCCATATGAAGTAATTGAAAAAATTTGTGAGGTGAACTACAGGGTTAGACAGCCAGGAAGGCGAAAGCCGGAGCAGATCTATCACGTCAATCTGCTGAAAGCCTGGAGGGATAGGGAATCCCTAGTCGCAGAGACTTTGTCACAAGTACAGCCTGATTGCTTAGTTCCTGAGGTTGGAATAGCAGACACCTTATCGAAAGCCCAACAACAGGAGGTTAAAGAGTTTGTACTTCGTAACAAAGAGATTTTCTCTGAGCTGCCGGGACAAACATCTGGCGTAGAGCATGACATTATCACCCCGCCAGGAGAAAGGGTAAAACTAAAACCTTATAGAATACCAGAGGCCCGACGGGAGGCAATACGTGGGGAGGTTCAAAGGATGCTGGAATTGGGTGTGATAGAGGAGTCCCAGAGTGACTGGTCCAGTCCTATCGTACTAGTGCCCAAACCTGATGGGAGCTGGCGGTTTTGTAACGATTTTCGACAATTGAATAAAGTTACAAAATTTGACACCTACCCCATGCCGCGTATAGATGAGTTGATTGACCGGCTGGGAACAGCCCGATATATGACAACTCTTGATCTCACCAAAGGGTATTGGCAAATTCCCCTGGCCGAGTCGGCCAAGGAGAAAACTGCGTTTGTAACCCCAGATGGGGCATTCCAATATAAGAGAATGCCGTTTGGGTTACAGAATGCACCGGCAACATTCCAGCGGAAAATGGATAAGATTCTGAGGCCCCATCAGAAATATGCTGCAGCTTACCTGGATGATGTGATTATCCATAGCACAGACTGGGTCTCACATTTGCCAAAAGTACAAGCAGTCCTAGACTCTATCCGGGAAGCTGGGTTTACGGCCAATCCAAAGAAGTGTACCATTGGACAGGAGGAGGCCAAATATCTTGGGTACACTATTGGGAGGGGGGTGATAAAACCCCAAGTCAATAAAGTCGAGGCCATACAGAGTTGGCCACGTCCCAACAGCAAGAAACAGGTACGAGCCTTTCTGGGAATCGCTGGCTATTATCGACGATTCATTCCCCATTTTGCTTCTCAGGCTGTGCCCCTCACCCACCTGACAAAAGGGAAAGAGTCGGTCATGGTTAAATGGTCCCCAATGGCTGAAGAAGCATTTCAGTCCTTAAAAACAGCCTTATGTAGCCAGCCAGTGTTGTACTCACCAGATTTCTCTAAGGACTTTGTTGTACAAACTGATGCATCAGACGTTGGGTTAGGAGCAGTGTTATCCCAGGTCTGGAACGGGGAAGAGCACCCAGTCATTTACCTCAGCAGGAAGTTGAAGTCCCATGAGGTAAATTACGCCACGATTGAGAAGGAATGTTTAGCAGTGAAGTGGGCTCTAGATTCCCTTCGGTACTATCTGCTAGGTAGGCACTTTGACCTGGTGACTGATCACGCTCCTTTAAAGTGGATGGCTCAAAACAAGGAGACCAATAGAAGGGTAAATAAGTGGTTCCCGGCCCTACAAGAATTTAACTTTACAGTTAAGCATCGCCCTGGTGTTAAAATGGGGAATGTGGATGCTTTGTCTCGGATACATGCGTGTCTGACTGCTTGTGTTACAACCCCAAGGTTGAAACAAGAGGGGGGGGGTATGTGGCAGCACGCAGGTAAAGTCACCTGGTTGTATCCAGGATGGGAAATATGTGTGCCCTAGATTCAAGCTTTATGCAGACTTGTACAACTAGAGGGGAAGAGTTAATGAGCCCAGCTGAAGTAAGTGGGCTCATTAAGACCTCTACAAAAAACCCCAGCATGCTTAGGGAGATGCTCCATCCTGGAACCAGTTTTGTGTTTGTATAGACTGGGGAGTGTGACACCTGTTCTGTGCTGTGAGTTAACGCCTGTGTGGCAAACCTCTACAACAGAGACAGGGACTGGTGCTGCACAAGGCTGCACTCAGTTGTTAGACAGGGAATCTAAGTGTGTAATTAGAGGTCAAGCTGACCAGGATTTATTTTCATGTTTTATTTTTGTTTGGCTGTTATATGTTTCACTGCATGTAGCATAAATAAACCGCATCTTTTGTTTTTTTGCATCTACAATGCTGTCTGCTGTGCCTGATTTTGTGTTGTGAACCCATCCAGGGGGTCACACACACCCGCTGCCGAGCTAACCCCTCACAATAGGCTGCCTAAACCCTCTTTCCTCCCAGATGCTGTACCTAGGGATGTTATTCTTAGGGTGCACTTCTATCATATTAAGGAGCAATTTATGCGCGCAGTAAGAGGATTGCCCTCTCTCCCTGACCCTTATGGGCACCTGCAAGTATATGCTGATCTGTCTCAACACACCTTAAGCAGACGCAGACAACTCAACACTATCACTAAAGCGTTACGCAACAATCAAATCCAGTATCAATGGATTGCTCCATCCAAAATCTCTATCCAATACGAGGGATCGAAACACCTAGTCCACTCGCTGCAGCAAGGCCTGAGACTCCTGCGCAACTGGAACATTGTTCCTTCTCATAGTGAGGCGACTCCCATGGATCAGAGCAACACAGGTGCCATGTCTCCTCAATCTCTCCCGCCAAGATCCCGCAGGAACCAACTCCCTACCTAGGGTCCCGGATTTGTGATCACTGCATGCCGATTCGTGTGCCCTATGCTCACGTTCACGCTCGGTACAAAAACTCTTTACCCCCAATTGGTGTTTCCCAGCACAGGTGTGCTAAGGTTTGTTCTATTGGAAACACTTTTTCATTGGTTTATTTTTTATTTTTTTGTTTTTTCTCTTACTGCCACTGTAAGCGACCATAGCACAGTTCTCTGGCTAATCAACGGGCAGTAATTAGTCACATCTAGAGGCTCAGACACGTGCTTTTTCTGCTTTAATTTAACCGATTTTATCCTTTTGTTTCTTTTGTGTGCTTTGCTTTTCTTTTCCTCCTACCATTTCCCAGCAGGTTTACAACAGTATCTGTTCTTCCTGGTAAAGGCGTCCACATTCTCATCCACACGTCATCTTGATCAACTATCAACGTTTTCTTCGGCAGCATCCCTTGAAACCGCATATAATCTCCTCCTGGATTCGATTCTCTTTTCTACAGCACTTCAGGTAACTTTCCAGCTAATACAGTTCCTCCCGACCTAACCTGCAAACATGACCATCAAAATTGTCTCCATCAATGCCAAAGGATTAAACCATCCTACCAAGAGATCCTCTCTATGGTCACTCGCCAAACAAACCCAATGTGATATTCTGTGTGCACAAGAAACGCACTTTTTGTCTAGTCATCCTCCTTCTTGTACAAACAAGAACTTTAGTACAGTCTATATGGCCAATGCTACCTCCAAAAAGAAAGGAGTTCTTATTGCCATTCGCGATTCCCTCGCATACCAGCTCACCCAAGTTACCCTGGACCCTGATGGTCGATACATCATTTTAACTTGCACGATCAATGCCATTCCTTACACTATTGTTAATTCCTACGCTCCTAACGTGCACCAAGCACGATTCCTACGTAAGCTACATAAGAAAATAGCTGCAGCTCAGCAGGGAGCAGTGATATGGTGTGGAGACTTTAACTGCACCCCTGACCCTGCCCTGGACTCCTCAATTCACACCAAGAGACCTAGACCAGCTCTAAATCCCCTTCTTTCTCGCTTTCGTCTATACAATGTTTGGAGATGCTTGCATGTTGATGAAAAGGACTTTACTTTTTTCTCTTCCTGCCATAACTCTTACTCGCGCATTGACCTCTTTCTCACAGATCCTTGGACCCTTCAAAAAATCTCTTCCTCCACTATTCACGCCATAACGTGGTCTAACCACTCTCCGGTTAGCATAACTATTGAGGACTCTACTAAAACCCCTCCGGCTAATTTATGGAGACTTAACACCAGGATTCTGCAAACGGACCCGTATACGGACCTGTTACATGAAAACTTATTAGCTTTTTTCTTGCAAAACAAGGACTCAGTTACAGACCCTCATGTGCTATGGGCGTCCCATAAAGCGTACATGAGGGGCTTGTTTATTCAGTATGGAGCTAGAGATAGGAGACGTAGGAGGCAGCGTTTAGATGACATCCTTGCCAAAATACAAATCACTGATTCCATGAACAAACAGCACCCTACTCTGGCACTCAAATCCCAACTGACTTCCCTCAGACTTGAACTCAGAGCTTTACTACTAGAAACCCATGACAAAACTCAAAAACGCTTTAGAATGAAATTTTTCGCTGAGGGCAATAAACCTGGCAAACTACTCTCACATCAGGTCAAAGGCCATGTATCCAAACCGACTATACCCTTTTTGCTCCACCCTACCACCAACTCTAAATTGACTAACCCACAAACTATTGCCAATGCTTTTAGCGAGTATTACAGCGGCCTATATAACCTCGCTGATGATATCACACTCCATCAACCTCAACCCTCCCAAATTCAGGCCTTCTTACACTCAGTCAGTCTTCCTCAATTGACCCCTCAGCAATTGGAACAACTAAATGCCCCATTTACACGAGAAGAAGTTAGAAAAGCCATCCAAACTTTACCTAATAATAAAGCCCCAGGTCCGGATGGATTTGTAGGTGAATATTATAAGCAATTCGATCATGTGCTTATTGAACACTTAACCACTGTTTTCAATTCTGCTGCCTCCTCCGCCTCCTTTCCTCAGGAAATGCTTAAAGCTTTGATTGTTACCATACCGAAGCCGGGGAAGGAGCCAAACCTACCACAGAATTTTCGTCCTATTTCTCTTTTAAATCATGATGTAAAACTATATGCGAAAGTGATATCATCTAGGCTACTTGACATATTGCCATTATTAATACACCCTGACCAATCTGGCTTTGTCAAAGGTCACCAGACTTCTGATGCCACACAGCGTATGATCAACATCATTCATTACGCAGCGACCCATCGAGTGCCTTCTCTGCTCCTTTCTTTGGATGCGGAGAAGGCATTCGATCGGGTTCACTGGCAATACCTAAAACTTACCCTAGAAAAATTTGGATTTCGAGGTTTTATCCTCACTGCAATTCTAGCTTTATATTCTACCCCCTCAGCCCAAGTCTATTGTTTATCTATGCTCTCTACTCCATTTCCCATTACAAACGGCACGAGACAAGGCTGCCCCCTCTCGCCCCTGATATTCGATCTCATGATAGAACCCCTCGCAGCCAAAATCAGATCCCACGATGCCATCTCTGGTTTTCTCATTGGTAACACTGATCACAGAATTAACCTTTTTGCGGACGACATTATTTTTGCATTGACTAACCCAGTCACTTCCCTGGCTTCGGTACAAGATGTACTTGATGATTTCAGCTATGTTTCCTATTACAAAGTTAACGCTACTAAGTCCTATATCCTACCAATAGCATTGTCTCACCATCAGCAAACATTTTTGCAGAATAGATATCATTATGCATGGTCCACAAATACTATCACTTACTTAGGTATAAAACTCACTGCACATACCACAGCATTATACCAAACTAATTACTTACTAGTGATGGCCGAACGGTTCGCCCGGCGGTCGTTTCGCGGCGAATTTCCGACTTTCGCCGTCCGCGGGTTCGAACGCCTTTTTCCGTCGTTCGCCCCGGCGGACTTACGTGTTTAATGTATACAAGAACTTTAACCTTTCGTGACACGTTTATCATGTGTTACAGGACAACCAATTGAGACATGACAGCTCATGGACACTTGGACATTCCCCCTAACCTATAAATACACCCGATCCGGTGGCCATTTTACATTCTTTCTTCTGTCACTGTAGGGAAAGGATCCTGTGTGGAGTAGGGACAGAGAAAACGCTAGCTATTTGGTACACAAAAGTTCTTTTCAGGACTGGTATAGGTGTTAGGTCAGCAGCCTGAGTTTCTTTTGTCAGTTTAGATAAAGGGACAGAGCGCTGTATGCTGCTATTTTAGGGACAGCTCAGCCAGATTAGTCTTTCTTCATCATCATCATCATCATCATCATTAGCTGTTACTATCAGGTCCACAAAAGAGCTGTTCCAGCTAATCGTTCCAGCCTACTCTTTTTTGCCAATTTGTATAGGGACAGGCAGGAAGCAGTGTGTCAGGCAGTGAGGATAATTTTAAAGACTTGCTGTTACTATTAGTTCCACAAAGGTTCTTTTCAGGACTGGTATCAGTGGTACGGTAATAGGCTTGTACACGTATAATATTCTTTCTTCCAAATATAGAAAGAATATTATACTTGACTGCTGCCCTTCTGCTGCAGTCTGCTAATCATTCACAACTCACTTGTTCCACAAAGCTCTTTATCAGGACTGGTAACTTGGTCTGTCTAGGGTGCTACGGTACATAGGCTTGGGTGCGGTACAGTCTGCTGTTCTGTAAGGACCGCTATCGGTCCACAATACATAGGGTTGCCGTGCACTACTGCTGACCGCTGCCCTATACTGCAGCAGTCCTTCATTGGTATAGGGACTGACGTACAGTCTGCTAATCACTAACACACAACCTGCTTGGTCCACAAAAGTTCTTATAAGGACTGGTAACTTGGTATAGGGTGCTACGGTACATAGGCCTGAGTGCGTTACAGTCTGCTGTTCTGTAAGGACCGCTATCGGTCCACAATACATAGGGTTGCCGTGCACTACTGCTGACCGCTGCCCTATACTGCAGCAGTCCTTCAGCGGTATAGGGACTGACGCACAGTCTGCTAAACACTAACACACAACCTGCTTGGTCCACAAAAGTTTTTATAAGGACTGGTAACTTGGTATAGGGTGCTACGGTACATAGGCCTGAGTGCAGTACAGTCTGCTGTTCTGTAAGGACCGCTATCGGTCCACAATACATAGGGTTGCCGTGCACTACTGCTGACCGCTGCCCTATACTGCAGCAGTCCTTCATTGGTATAGGGACTGACGTACAGTCTGCTAATCACTAACACACAACCTGCTTGGTCCACAAAAGTTCTTATAAGGACTGGTAACTTGGTATAGGGTGCTACGGTACATAGGCCTGAGTGCGTTACAGTCTGCTGTTCTGTAAGGACCGCTATCGGTCCACAATACATAGGGTTGCCGTGCACTACTGCTGACCGCTGCCCTATACTGCAGCAGTCCTTCATTGGTATAGGGACTGACGTACAGTCTGCTAATCACTAACACACAACCTGCTTGTTCCACAAAAGTTCTTATAAGGACTGGTAACTTGGTATAGGGTGCTACGGTACATAGGCCTGAGTGCGTTACAGTCTGCTGTTCTGTAAGGACCGCTATCGGTCCACAATACATAGGGTTGCCGTGCACTACTGCTGACCGCTGCCCTATACTGCAGCAGTCCTTCATTGGTATAGGGACTGACGTACAGTCTGCTAATCACTAACACACAACCTGCTTGGTCCACAAAAGTTCTTATAAGGACTGGTAACTTGGTATAGGGTGCTACGGTACATAGGCCTGAGTGCGTTACAGTCTGCTGTTCTGTAAGGACCGCTATCGGTCCACAATACATAGGGTTGCCGTGCACTACTGCTGACCGCTGCCCTATACTGCAGCAGTCCTTCATTGGTATAGGGACTGACGTACAGTCTGCTAATCACTAACACACAACCTGCTTGGTCCACAAAAGTTCTTATAAGGACTGGTAACTTGGTATAGGGTGCTACGGTACATAGGCCTGAGTGCGTTACAGTCTGCTGTTCTGTAAGGACCGCTATCGGTCCACAATACATAGGGTTGCCGTGCACTACTGCTGACCGCTGCCCTATACTGCAGCAGTCCTTCAGCGGTATAGGGACTGACGCACAGTCTGCTAAACACTAACACACAACCTGCTTGGTCCACAAAAGTTTTTATAAGGACTGGTAACTTGGTATAGGGTGCTACGGTACATAGGCCTGAGTGCGTTACAGTCTGCTGTTCTGTAAGGACCGCTATCGGTCCACAATACATAGGGTTGCCGTGCACTACTGCTGACCGCTGCCCTATACTGCAGCAGTCCTTCATTGGTATAGGGACTGACGTACAGTCTGCTAATCACTAACACACAACCTGCTTGGTCCACAAAAGTTCTTATAAGGACTGGTAACTTGGTATAGGGTGCTACGGTACATAGGCCTGAGTGCGTTACAGTCTGCTGTTCTGTAAGGACCGCTATCGGTCCACAATACATAGGGTTGCCGTGCACTACTGCTGACCGCTGCCCTATACTGCAGCAGTCCTTCAGCGGTATAGGGACTGACGCACAGTCTGCTAAACACTAACACACAACCTGCTTGGTCCACAAAAGTTCTTATAAGGACTGGTAACTTGGTATAGGGTGCTACGGTACATAGGCCTGAGTGCGTTACAGTCTGCTGTTCTGTAAGGACCGCTATCGGTCCACAATACATAGGGTTGCCGTGCACTACTGCTGACCGCTGCCCTATACTGCAGCAGTCCTTCATTGGTATAGGGACTGACGTACAGTCTGCTAATCACTAACACACAACCTGCTTGGTCCACAAAAGTTCTTATAAGGACTGGTAACTTGGTATAGGGTGCTACGGTACATAGGCTTGAGTGCGGTACAGTCTGCTGTTCTGTAAGGACCGCTATCGGTCCACAATAGATAGGGTTGACGTGCACCACTGCTGACCGCTGCCCTATACTGCAGCAGTCCTTCAGCGGTATAGGGACTGACGCACAGTCTGCTAAACACTAACACACAACCTGCTTGGTCCACAAAAGTTTTTATAAGGACTGGTAACTTGGTATAGGGTGCTACGGTACATAGGCCTGAGTGCGTTACAGTCTGCTGTTCTGTAAGGACCGCTATCGGTCCACAATACATAGGGTTGCCGTGCACTACTGCTGACCGCTGCCCTATACTGCAGCAGTCCTTCATTGGTATAGGGACTGACGTACAGTCTGCTAATCACTAACACACAACCTGCTTGGTCCACAAAAGTTCTTATAAGGACTGGTAACTTGGTATAGGGTGCTACGGTACATAGGCCTGAGTGCGTTACAGTCTGCTGTTCTGTAAGGACCGCTATCGGTCCACAATACATAGGGTTGCCGTGCACTACTGCTGACCGCTGCCCTATACTGCAGCAGTCCTTCAGCGGTATAGGGACTGACGCACAGTCTGCTAAACACTAACACACAACCTGCTTGGTCCACAAAAGTTCTTATAAGGACTGGTAACTTGGTATAGGGTGCTACGGTACATAGGCTTGAGTGCGGTACAGTCTGCTGTTCTGTAAGGACCGCTATCGGTCCACAATAGATAGGGTTGACGTGCACCACTGCTGACCGCTGCCCTATACTGCAGCAGTCCTTCAGCGGTATAGGGACTGACGTACAGTCTGCTAAACACTAATACACAACCTGCTTGGTCCACAAAAGTTCTTATAAGGACTGGTAACTTGGTATAGGGTGCTACGGTACATAGGCTTGAGTGCGGTACAGTCTGCTGTTCTGTAAGGACCGCTATAGGTCCACAATAGATAGGGTTGACGTGCACCACTGCTGACCGCTCACCTATACTGCAGCAGTCCTTCAGCGGTATAGGGACTAAGAGTTTTGTCACAGGGTCATTTAAAAAATGACATGCAGAGGAAGAGGCAGGCCCTTCCGCAGGGGTGGTAGGGGTAGGGCAGGAGCAACAGGCTTGAGCCAAAGTGGGAAGTTGCAGAAGGTGCGTTCAATTACTTTAAAGGATGCACCAGACTTGGTTGAGTGGCTCGCTCAGCCTTACTCTTCTGCACCCTCCTCATCCTCTCGATCTGCACCCTCTTCTTCACTCTCTGCTATGTGCACCCCCAAAGACACTACCACCAACAACACGACCACCACCACCACCACCACATACCTTCCGCTTGAGTCACTGGAATTATTTTCCGATCCATATCAAGAGGACATTTCTGATGCGCAGCCACTCTTGGTATTGGATCAGGAAGAGGAGGTAGCAACAAGCGCTACTCAGCAGTCTGACGCCAGTACCCAGATCAGCCCAAGGAGGAGGTTGGTCCCCGGTGTTGCTGCCTACTCTACTTATAGCGGTGGGGAAGGTGACGTTGATGATGACGTGTCTAGTGATGTCACGTGGGTGCCCACAAGAGAGGAAGAGGAGGGGAGTTCAGAGGGAGATATGGACCAGCAGATAGGGAGGAGAAGCAGCAATGACTTACATTGCACAGCAGGGACAAAGCAGACTGCAAATGTATCAGGAGCGAGTCATCGACCATGTACGGTCACATCTGGCGCTCCCAGGACACCGGCACATGGCTCCGCAGTGTGGGCTTTTTTTAACGTGTCCGCTGCTGACAATAGCGTTGCCATCTGCAATCTTTGCAGTCAACGCGTTAGTCGCGGTAAGCCCAATACTCACCTAGGGACGACCGCCTTAAGAAGGCACATGAGCAGCCATCACCGAGCCCAGTGGGAGCAACGGAACACACAAAGCCACACTGCAGGCTCTCACCGTCCAGCCTCGTCTTCTACTTCTCCTTCTCCTCTCTCCTCACAATTGTCCTCCACTCCACCTTCCATCACGCCAAGCTCACATTTTTCTGCAAAAAGGCAGGCTTCCGTGGGCCTAATGTTTGAGCGTAAAAAAATGATGACGCCGGATAACCCTCTTGCCCAACGGTTGGCGGCTGGCTTGTCAGAACTCATAGCCCGCCAACTACTGCCATATAAACTGGTGGACTCGGAGGCCTTTCGCAAATTTGTGGCCATTGGAACACCACAATGGAAGGTCCCAGGAAGGAAGTATTTCTCAGAGAAGGGCATCCCAGAGCTATATGGCCATGTTCAGCGGCAAGTGAATGTATCTCTGGCACACAGTGTCGGTGCCAAGATACATCTGACCACAGACACGTGGTCTAGCAAACACGGGCAGGGAAGGTATATCAGTTTTACTGCCCACTGGGTGAACCTTCTGACGGCCGTCAAGCATGTAACCCGTGGCACCCGTGTAGATTTGGTTTTACCGCCACGGATTGCATGCAGGCCTGACTCTTCTTCTCCTCCTCCTACTCCATCCTCCTCCCTCTCCTCCTCAGCTGCCTCCTCCTTTTCCGCTGCTAGCGTCTCTTCCACTGCACCGCCCAAGCTCCCCAGAACCTATTCCACATGCCAGGTGAGACGTTGCCATGCCGTGCTGCGTCTGTTGTGCCTGGAAGCAAAGAGCCACACTGGCCCGGCACTCCTTTCAGCTTTGCGTTCACAGGCAGATGAGTGGCTAACACCGCTCAATTTGACAGTTGGTAAAGTGGTGTGTGACAACGGTGCCAATCTGCTTAGCGCATTGAAACAGGGCAAAATCACGCACGTGCCGTGCATGGCACACGTCTTAAACTTGGTCGTGCAGCGATTCCTTGTCAAATACCCTGGGGTCCAGGACATCTTGCGGCAGGCAAGGAAAATCTCGGCCCATTTCAGAAGATCTTACACGGCCATGGCTCGCCTTGCTGACATTCAGCGGCGACACCATCTGCCGGTCAGACGTCTTATTTGCGATTGCCCGACGCGATGGAACTCAACCTTCTATATGCTTGATAGGCTGCTCCAGCAGAAACGTGCAGTTAACGTCTACCTGTATGAACTCTGCGAAAGAAACGGTTCTGGGGAGCTGGGTTTTTTTTCACCGCGCCAGTGGCTGCTCATGCGCGACACATGCAGACTTCTGCGGCCATTTGAGGAGATCACCAAACTGGTCAGTCGCAGCCATGGCGCCATCAGTGACATGGTACCTTATGCCTTCTTTCTGGAGCGTGCATTGCGTCGTGTCATTGATCAGGCTGTGGAGGAGCAGGAGCGGGAAGATGAGGAAGTCGCAATGCTGGATGAATTCCCAGGGGGGGCTACTCTATCTGAGACAAGTCAACAACAGGAGTCTGATGAGGAGTCAGAGGAGGATGGTGCCGGGGCGGATGAGCAGGAGCAAGAAGAGCATGCTTTAAACCTTTCTGGGATCCCTGTTGTGCGAGGATGGGGAGAGGAGAATGAAGAGGACGACATTATCCTGGATGATGAGCAGGAGCCAGGCCACCACACCGCTTCCACTTTAGTGCAAATGGGGGCCTTCATGCTCCAGTGTTTTAATAGGGACCCCCGTATAAAAAGCATGAGGGTCAAGGACCAGTACTGGGTGGCAACGTACTTAGACCCCCGGTACAAACACAAAATGGCGGAAATGTTACCGCCGTCGCAGAGGGCTGTCAGAATGCAGCACTTCCAGGCCTTGCTTCGAGAAATGCTGCATTCTGCTTTTGCGTGCGCTGGCAGAGGAGCAATTCCCACTCCCAGAGAAGGATTTGCGGGTACCAATCCAACAGCGCCTGCAAGAAGAGGCCGGTTTGAAGATGTGTTGGTGACTTCGGATATGAGGTCATTCTTTCAGCCGACCCATCGACAGGTGTCATCCGGATCCAGCATCAGGGAACGCCTAGACCGTCAGGTGTCCGACTACATTGGGTTAACGGCCGATGTGGACGCTCTGAGGAGTGATGAACCCCTAGACTACTGGGTGGGCAGGCTTGACCTCTGGCCAGAGCTTGCCCAATTTGCAATCGAACTGTTGGCTTGCCCCTCATCCAGTGTCCTGTCCGAAAGGACGTTCAGCGCAGCAGGGGGGATTGTGACCGATAAGCGTACTCGCCTAGCTCACCACAGTGTTAACTACCTCACATTTCTAAAAATGAATGAGGCATGGATCTCGGAGGAATTCAACACATGTGATCAGTAGACCATGTATATGTCTATAAACAATTTTTGGAATCAAGCACACAGACCTTCTTAATTCATTTGGCTCACTTCCCTGACCCAAAAAAGCACACCGTACTATATGCCCCTACCCTCCTCTTTGAAGAGGTTGAGCGGTGTCATATTTCTACTGGGGCTGCTTATTATGAGGGGTTCCCACCATCCCTGTGCTGTGCTGACTTCCTCCTGGGTGTTCTTATTATGAGGGGCTCCCACCATCCCTGTGCTGTGCTGACTTCCTCCTGGGGGTTCTTATTATGAGGGGATCACACCATCCCTGTGCTGTGCTGACTTCCTCCTGGGGCTGCTTACGGTGCTGCTGTCAGCGCTGTATGTCACGGAGCTGCTGTCAGCGCTGTATGTCACGGAGCTGCTGTCAGCGCTGTATGTCACGGAGCTGCTGTCAGCGCTGTATGTCACGGAGCTGCTGTCAGCGCTGTATGTCACGGAGCTGCTGTCAGCGCTGTATGTCACGGAGCTGCTGTCAGCGCTGTATGTCACGGAGCTGCTGTCAGCGCTGTATGTCACGGAGCTGCTGTCAGCGCTGTATGTCACGGAGCTGCTGTCAGCGCTGTATGTCACGGAGCTGCTGTCAGCGCTGTATGTCACGGTGCTGCTGTCAGCGCTGTATGTCACGGAGCTGCTGTCAGCGCTGTATGTCACGGAGCTGCTGTCAGTGCTGTATGTCACGGAGCTGCTGTCAGCGCTGTATGTCACGGAGCTGCTGTCAGCGCTGTATGTCACGGAGCTGCTGTCAGCGCTGTATGTCACGGTGCTGCTGTCAGCGCTGTATGTCACGGAGCTGCTGTCAGCGCTGTATGTCACGGAGCTGCTGTCAGCGCTGTATGTCACGGAGCTGCTGTCAGCGCTGTATGTCACGGAGCTGCTGTCAGCGCTGTATGTCACGGAGCTGCTGTCAGCGCTGTATGTCACGGTGCTGATGTCAGTGCTCTGTATTACGGTGCTGCTGTCAGTGCTCTGTATCTCCTGCACCCTCTTGTTTGCCTACCCTGGTCCCTGACCTTCCCTCTCCTCCATTGCCTTCATTAGCTCCATAGTCCTGAATTGTCAGAACAATTTCCCAAATAAAAAAAAAATGCTTGTAGTTATCGATCCCAAATTCACCTCATACATGTATTATGCTATTGTCCAGGTGGTGGGACTACGTGCTACCCCCTAATAATTACCCCGTGGCCGCAAATTCGACCTAAAGGTTTGCGAAATTCGCCTCCCATTGAAGTCAATGGAGCCCGCGGCGAACGGTCGTTTTCGCGAACGTTTGTGTCCGTTCGCGTTTCGCGTTCGCGAAACGTCCCGTCGGAAGTTCGTCCATCACTATTACTTACCCCTCTTGCATACACTACCTATAGAATTGAATAAACTCTCCAAATTGTCACTTTCTAGCGCAGGTAGATTAGCTGCCTTCAAGATGATCTTACTTCCACAGCTTCTATATCTCTTCAGATCACTGCCCATCCCGATACCCATGTCTTTCTTCGCACGGACACAATCCCTTCTCAGAAACTTTGTATGGCAAGGTAAATCATGCAGCCCTTATTAGACATAAACTAGCTGGTGGTATGGGATACATCGATGTGCAGGACTATTATATGGCGGCTATCTTAACACAACTGAGAGAATGGTTCTCTCCTAATCCCCTTAACCAATGGAGCTCTATTGAAGCTTCTCAAGTCCCCAGTGGCAACTTGAAAGTTTGGCTCCTGAGCTTTCCCACTTTATGTAAATTGGACAAGCATATATCTCCGACTATCCGTGCATCAGTAAAAGCATTCTTATATCTCCTTACGAACTTACCTACTCCAACCGCTCTGTGTAAGGTGCCCATACCGATCGAAGTCCTTAACTTGCTCATACCTGACATGCAAGTAGCTCCCTGGAAAAAAAAAGGTATAACACATATTGGAGATTTATACTCTTCTGAATTTCTCCATCCATTCCCCACACTACAACAAACTTTTTCGCTTACCTCAAGGGACTATTACACATACATTCAAGTTTCACACTGCTTACTCAGACACCCGCATACACATCTTACCCTGCCCACGAAAATCTGGCAGTATTTCACTAGCACTATAGCCCCAGTCAAAGGCATTTCGCTTTTCTATGCTTCGCTTAAAGGTAAAAACATCATCGATATTCTTCCTCCCATGCTTAAATGGGAAAAGGATATCGGTTTTTCCCTATCTCCGCAACAATGGCAATGTGCACTACGCTCCATCTACAAAACTACGAAATCTGCTAACCTTTGGGAACTCACTTATAAACTTACCCTCAGATGGTATCTCACCCCTGCACGTATGAGCTTGTACAATGAATCTTTAGACGCACATTGTTGGAGACAATGCGGTGCACCTGGCACCCTCTATCACATACTTTGGGATTGCCCCTACATTAAATCATTGTGGATAGATATATTCCGTCTCATTGCTGAAATAACCAGTATCCCCATTGAACCATCCCCGGCCTTGGCGATTTTGTCTATAGGCATAGAACATTACCCACACACACTCCAATATATTATTACACAGATTCTATTAGCTACTAGACTGGTGATAGCCCGTAACTGGAAATCCCCCGCATCAATCTCACGTACGGAAATTGTACACTTAGTACACACACATTGTGCCTATGAACGCATGTATGCTGCAGCAGAAGGTTATTTAACTAAAATAACAACGCGTTGGAAAATATGGGATGCTTGGTTCATCAAATCACGTCCCTTATCCATCTGAATTATCATTCTTAAGCTATAGACTCCTTATTTCAATATATTGCACTGAGCCTGCTCCCCTTCCCTTCCTCTGCCCAACCAGCCCCCCCCCCCCTTTTTTTTTCCTTTTTGCCCTATCATACTGTGTCTGATGATCTATATTGGGTCGACCAGCATGTTCACGCACTCTAGATGCATTGTTCTCTACCTATTTGTTTAGCTTACCTAGTTATAGTTTAACCACTGTTCAGTGTATAATATGTTATTTTTTTCTCAGCATACTGATCTACAGATGGTACTTTCACCTATACGATGTACCCTGTTTATACTACCATATTCCCTGCTGATTTTCATATTATACTAATTAGGCTGTCTACGCCTCTGGACACAGCAAGATCCCGTTTGGGGTGTCTAGAGGGGAGGCATTCCTTCATCATACTCTTTCTCTGTTTGTATACAGTATCTGCAATGTGAATAGGGTATATGCTCTCAATCCTAGAACTTCTCCCGTTTATGTAACATTCTTCCATTGTATGATGTAACGGTGGTTATTGTTATTCTGTTCTTCTTTTTTCTTTCTTTGTGCTCCTAACAAAAAATAATAAAAACTTATTGAAATCAAAATAATGACACTTACACGCCCAGCGCGCCCGCAATATCGGCACCCGAAGCCGATCTCTCGATCGTCTCTCGGGTGCTGCCGCCGCCATCTTTGGTATGGGAATCAGGAAGTGGAGCCTTTCAGCTTCATTTCCCGGTTCCCTACTGTGCATGCGCGAGTTGCGCTGTGCAATAAGGATGGTCACCGCTGTCTCTGGGATCCGTGTGTTTCGCAGCAGGCAGCGGGGGACCTTCGGAAAGGGGCGTAGATTCTGCGGAAAGGGGCGTACCTTCTGCAGAACCTACGCCGGAAGTGGGTGCAGATACCTGTACTGAAGTCTAAATGCCGATGGGTTCAGGATGGATCACACTCTGATTGGCTAATTCTCAAGCTCCCAGAAATATCCATAGTTCAGGCCTGATCATCCGGAGCCACATCGTCTATCAATTAATGAACCACCTCTTTTGATCCTTAAGCCCAAACAGCTCCAACATTAGCATGTTAATGTCCCCTGGGGAGATGGAGCCTCAATGTCTGCAAAGATGATTGGGAACACAAAAGGAGATTCACTGAACATCTGGGGACGTTCAATGGTTCCCACGAGATAGGAGACAGTAAAAAACCTCTGTCCACTGTAAGGGATCTTCCCGGGGTAGGGGGAGTTTGGACACAGTTCACAGCAGACTTGGAATTTATAAAGCAGACCTTGGCGTTTATTCGGGGTACAAACAGTCCAGCAAACAGAAATATACGGCAACACCGTGCTTTTTAAGTACACCAGAAAAAAAATAATAAAAAAACAACCTAGCCCGGCTGGGCGCTTACTAACAGGTTCTCCTCACCTATCTGACACTTATAAATACAGCATCTTTCGCCTGGATATCGCAGGGGGGGTTTTAGCTCCAGCAGTGGCTGCGCTCGCAGCTTCCTCCAACACACAGACTGTTCATTTCCCTGGCTGAGAGCGAGCACCTGCAGGCCCCGCAGAGCCTTTACCTTCCCAGGCTAATTAGGATCAAAGCTCACCTGATCCAAAACCCAGAACTGGATCGGGGGGGGGGGGTGTGTGTGGAATGACAGGTCCCTCTACCCAACCTACCTGCCCTTCCATATAAACCCAGGCCCGGCAAGATTAAATAACAACTCAGCAGCATATTGCTGCTGAGAAACTGATCCATCCTGGACTTACCATCTCACACTGTGTAGCAACCTAGGTGAGATGTACACCCCCTCGACCACTTCTCCAGTGACATGTCTACATATCCCCCCCCTCTTTTTCAGACCGGAGGGCTGAGCCTTTTGTCCCCACAGACAACTTACCCTCGACAATGCGTCAGCATTTGCCTGTAATTTCCCTGGCCTGTGTTCCACAGTGAAATTAAAGTTTTGTAAGGACAGAAACCATCTAGTCACTCTTGCATTTCTCTCCTTGTTTAACTTCATCCATGTTAGGGGGGCATGGTCTGTCACCAACTTGAATTTCCTGCCTAGCAAGTAATACTTTAAAGATTCTAGGGCCCACTTCACTGCCAAACATTCTCGCTCCACAATGGCATAATTTTTCTCGGCCGGGGTTAGTTTTCTACTCAAGTACGTCACCGGATGCTCCTCACCATTCACTACTTGTGAGAGTACTGCACCTAAGCCTGTGTTAGAGGCATCTGTCTGGACCAGAAATTCTCGCCTGAAATCGGGGGTAACTAACACAGGTGGTTGGCACAAGGCAGACTTAAGGCTTTGGAAAGCCTTCTCGGCCTCTGGGGTCCACGTGACCATTGCTGTCTTTCCGCCCTTTGTCAAGTCAGTTAGTGGAGCAGCAACTGAGGCAAAGTTCGGCACAAACCTACGGTAATAACCCGTAATACCCAGGAAAGCTCTAACCTGTTTCCTTGTCAGGGGTCTAGGCCAATTCTGTATTGCCTCAATTTTATTTAGCTGGGGCTTAATCAATCCTCTCCCAACAATGTAGCCCAGATATTTGGCCTCTTCTAGGGCTAGAGCACACTTCTCGGCATTTATGGTCAACCCTGCATCACTTATGGTATCCAACACGGCCTGTACCTTACAGAGGTGACTTTCCCAATCAGGGCTAAAAATGACCACATCATCGAGGTAGGCGGCTGAGTAATCCCGATGTGGTCGCAGAATCAAGTCCATCAACCTCTGGAAAGTTGCAGGCGCTCCATGTAACCCGAATGGCATCACTACATACTGGAATAGCCCATCAGGGGTGGAGAATGCAGTTTTCTCTTTAGCCTCGCCAGAAAGTGGAATCTGCCAGTAGCCCTTTGTGAGATCGAGGGTGGTTATGTACCTGGCGTTACCTAACTTCTCAATCAACTCATCTACCCTGGGCATAGGATAAGCATCGAACTTGGAGATCTCATTCAACTTTCTGAAATCGTTACAGAACCTCCAAGTTCCATTGGGCTTTGGGATTAGCACAATCGGGCTGGACCATTCACTCTGTGACACCTCAATTACCCCCAGATCAAGCATACGTTTTACCTCGGCAGATACAGCTTTCCTACGTGCCTCCGGTATCCTATAGGGCTTTAGGTTTACTCTGCTTCTAGGCTCAGTTTCAATGTGATGATGGATGAGGTGGGTACGCCCTGGGAGGTCAGAGAACTTGTTTTTGTTTTTCTGTAAAAACTCCTGAGCCTCCTGTTTCTGTGACACTGATAGAGTATCACCTACCTTGACTGGAGGGATTGGTGGTGACAAATTATTAACAGTATTTGTCGCCACCAAGGATTCCCTGTCTTTCCAGGGCTTGATCAAGTTTATGTGATAAACTTGGAAAGGCTTCCTTCTACCTGGCTGGTGCACCTTGTAGTTCACCTCACTGATCTTTTCAACAATTTCATAAGGACCTTGCCACTTCGCCAAGAATTTACTCTCAACAGTGGGGACTAGTATAAGGACCCTATCGCCTGGGTTGAATGTCCTGATTCTTGCGGACCGGTTGTAAATTCTACTTTGGGCCTCTTGAGCTCTCTGGAGGTGTTCCCTTACCAGGGGCATTACAGTGGCTATACGGTCCTGCATTTGTGCTACATGCTCAATAACACTCTTGTATGGGGTGGACTTATTCTCCCATGTCTCTTTTGCAATGTCCAGTAGACCCCTAGGGTGACGACCATAGACCAACTCGAATGGTGAGAACCCTGTGGACGCTTGGGGCACTTCCCTAATAGCAAACATGAGGTAGGGTAATAAATGATCCCAGTCACGACCATCTTTTCCCACCACTTTCTTCAACATATGTTTCAAAGTTTTATTAAATCTCTCCACCAATCCGTCCGTCTGGGGGTGGTATACAGAGGTACGGATGTGTGAGACTTTAAATAGTTTGCATAATTCCTTCATCAGTTTTGACATAAATGGCGTACCTTGGTCAGTTAGGATTTCTTTGGGGATCCCAGTCCTAGAGAACATATAAAACAACTCACGTGCAATTGTTTTAGATGCAGTGTTTCTTAAGGGTACAGCCTCAGGATAGCGGGTCGCATAATCTATGACTACCAAAATATACTGGTGTCCTCTAGCTGACTTTACAACGGGACCCACTAAATCCATGGCAATACGCTCAAAAGGCACCTCTATAATAGGGAGCGAAACCAAAGGACTGCGAAAATGTGACACTGGGGCACTAACCTGACATGTGGGGCACGACTCGCAGTATTTTTTAATGTCATCATATATCGCCAGCCAAAAAAACCTCTGGAGAACCCTCTCTCGCGTTTTGTCAGTCCCCAAGTGTCCCCCAAGAACATGGTTATGTGCCATGTCAAGCACCTGACGCCGGTACGGCTTAGGTACCAGAAGCTGTTCCACAATCTCATCCTTAATTTTATTGACTCTATAGAAAAGATCATTAGTCACCGAAAAATGTGGAAATCTTTTTTCAGCATCTGGTTCCTGAGGTACCCCATTCATAACAGCAACCTGCTCTCTCGCATTTTTGAGAGTGGGGGTCCTGTAATTGTGCAGCACCAAAATTATCCCTAGACACCTCTAAGTCTAGTATATTTTGCTCAGTGGGAGGAGCCTCCTCCTCCCCAGCCAGGACCTGCAAAGGAGAACAATCATTTTCATCCTGCACACTTCTATCATTCACAGGGGACAAAGCAACCCCCTTAGAGGTATCCTCACTCCTTTTGGGGATTTTCCTTTTTTCCCAGAGAGCCCAGAATATTGGAAAATCGCGCCCCAATATTACATTATGCATGAGGTTTTTAACCACACCCACTTCATATTGTACGGTGCCTTGTTCAGTCCCGACTTTAGCCAGCACTATAGGGTACACTTTTGTATCACCATGTATGCACACAACACTCATATGCTTTTTAGACTCTAAGTCCCCAGCCACCAGGCTAGCATGCACCAAGGTTACGAGGCTTCCCGAGTCCATTAACGCTTCAACGGGAAGGTCATTGATTGTAATATTGCAGATTTGCGGTTCAGTCTCTAGTCCAGGAACTGCAGCACAAGATGGTTCCGCAAATAGCGACTGACGCCGGCTAGCGTCACACTCCATGGGTTCAGTGGTAAGAGGGCAATGGGCAGACACGTGTCCCGCCTCATGGCATCTCCAACACTGGATAGGGCCTGGTCTCTTTGGCAAGGAGTCCTTTTTAGAGCCCCTTAGCCACCCGGGACCATCACCAGTCTTTTGTCCCTGAGACACCACTTGAGCCCTTTTCCCTCCATCAGCACCCCTCCACACTCCCCCAATAGATGGAAGTCTCTTACCAGCTGACGGCACAGATCTGGCGCTCCGGGGAGGTGAAGATGCTGCAGGAACATCACGGAGGTAGTCCTCAGTCGCCTGGAACCTCTCCACAAGGTTGACAAGTTCGTTTGCATTCTTAGGATCACCTTGTCCCACCCAGCGTTGCAGGTCAGTAGGAAGCGCTCGGAGGTAGCAATCCATCACGACCTTCTCTAGGATTTGTGCAGGAGTAGAAGTGTCTGGCTCCAACCACTTTCTTGCCAAATGGATTAGGTCATACATCTGGGACCTCGCTGATTTGTCCAGACTGTAGCTCCAGTTGCGTACCCTCCGGGCACGGACTGCAGTAGTAACTCCTAGTCGGGCAAGTACCTCCTCTTTTAGCCGAGTATAGTCCTTAACCTCTTGCTCACTGAGGTCATAGTAGGCCTTTTGATGTTCACCTGTTAAATAGGGCGCAATTACCTCTGCCCACTCAGCGGCTGGTAACTTCTCTCGCTCAGCCACGCGCTCAAATACTGTTAGATAGGCCTCAACATCGTCCTCAGCAGTCATCTTTTGCAGCGCTTGCTGCACAGTCCTTCTCCCAAAAAAAATCTCTGGAGCGGCTCCCTCCACTGTGGGTGGATTAGCAACCACAGGCGCCTCTCGATTTACTATCAGGTGCTCGATAAGTTGTTGTTGGCTTTGGCGCAAAGCTTGCAACTCTTCCTTATGCATCTGCTGTTGTGCAGCCATGGACTGTTCATGTCGTCTATTGGCCTCTGTCTGAGCCTGCTGTTGTTGCAAACTCACTTGCATAAACTGCTTCAGCATCTCCTCCATGTTGCTGGACTGTTCTTGGAGTGTAGTTGCAGCTTTCACCCAGGACATAAGCAGCTGTAGCCAAGTCTGTCCACCCCGTTGCCCCTAGCAACCGTGTTGCCCGAATTCTCCACCAATTGTAAGGGATCTTCCCGGGGTAGGGGGAGTTTGGACACAGTTCACAGCAGACTTGGAATTTATAAAGCAGACCTTGGCGTTTATTCGGGGTACAAACAGTCCAGCAAACAGAAATATACGGCAACACCGTGCTTTTTAAGTACACCAGAAAAAAAATAATAAAAAAACAACCTAGCCCGGCTGGGCGCTTACTAACAGGTTCTCCTCACCTATCTGACACTTATAAATACAGCGTCTTTCGCCTGGATATCGCAGGGGGGGTTTTAGCTCCAGCAGTGGCTGCGCTCGCAGCTTCCTCCAACACACAGACTGTTCATTTCCCTGGCTGAGAGCGAGCACCTGCAGGCCCCGCAGAGCCTTTACCTTCCCAGGCTAATTAGGATCAAAGCTCACCTGATCCAAAACCCAGAACTGGATCGGGGGGGGGGGGGGGTGTGTGTGGAATGACAGGTCCCTCTACCCAACCTACCTGCCCTTCCATATAAACCCAGGCCCGGCAAGATTAAATAACAACTCAGCAGCATATTGCTGCTGAGAAACTGATCCATCCTGGACTTACCATCTCACACTGTGTAGCAACCTAGGTGAGATGTACACCCCCTCGACCACTTCTCCAGTGACATGTCTACACCACCTACACATAAACCTGAGAATATTAAGTCATACATTCAGAATGGTATCCTTTAAGCTCTTTGCTATAAATATTATATTTCAAAATCTCCACCACACTCTAAGTCAAGGGGTGTGAGCATCTTGATCTGAGGCTCTACCCCATGGCAGTTTAAGGATCAGCGGGACGATGCAGAGGGAAGATCTCTCTTTGTGATGGGGACGCTTGAGGGATCTCTAATTACTCTGGTCAACCTATACCTCCCCAATTCCAACCAGATCTCCTTTCTGGAACCAGTTATGTCTAAACTGGGTGACTTCGCCGAAGGAGTGGTGATTTTGGGTGGAGACATGAACTTTGCCATGGACTCTACTAGGAACACATCTCAGATCTCTTACGCAAAACTGAAGTGCCTTAAAAGGTACTTCCATGCATTCCACTTGGTAGATGTGTGGTGGATTCTTTATCAAAATCACAGGGACTATGCATTCTATTTGCATCCTCCTGATTCCTATACCAGAATTGATCGGTTCATGCTGCCACAAGCGCTCTTGTCTAAGGTCACCTCAACCTCAATCGGTTCTATTACTTTTTTGTACCATGCCCCGGTTTTTGTAGACATAGACTTGCTCCAGTCCGCAATGAATCATTGGACATGGAAGCTTAACCACTTTTCCCCTGGTCAATAGCAGATTGACGTCCGGGAATTGGTTCTGCTATCCTGACTGGGCGTCATATGACATTCTTCAGGATAACAGCCGCCGCGCACCCGTGGGGGCACACATCGCAGTGATCGGTGGAGTGGTGTGTCAGTCTGACACACTGCTCCACCGAACTTGGTAAAGAGCCACCGGCGGAACCCTCCATTGTATAGGCTTGAAGGAATGATGAATTGGATACAAGCTATCTATTCTTGCCCATCGGCCCAGGTCAAGGTCAACGGTCACCTCTCTTCTCCATTTGGGATAGCAAATGGGACAAGACAGGGGTGTCCCTTATCACCTCTGACATTCGTTCTTACTCTTGAACCCTTCTTGTGCCTCATCAGGGATAACCCAAATATCATGGGCCCTCACCTCGATGTCACTCTGTTCCCGAAAACTGTGGCATTTGCAGATGACCTGCTCTTCTTCCTGACCAATCTCCTTGTTTCTATCCCAAACTTGCTTAACTTCTTGACATTCGCGCTATAGCTGAATGATGGCCACAGCGTAGACCTGAATTTCTGGGAGGCCATCATATGACGGCCTCCCCGGTGCACACTTCCTGTGCGCGCCCTACATGGTGACAGTAAAGGAGAAAAAAAGCCGATCACCGGCTCATCTGAAAGGGACATTGGTCCCAAAGAAGAAGAAGCAATTATGCCTCATCTATATCACCTGCCATTGCCACCTGCCAGTTTATTCTGTCTTTTTACATTTTTTTTAACAAAAAATAAAAACCGCAGAGGTGATCAAATACCACCAAAAGAAAGCTCTATTTTTGGGAAAAAAAATGATAAAAATGTAATTTGGGTACAGTGTAGCATGACCTCACAATTGTCATTTAAATTGCATCAGCGCTGAAAGCTGAAAATTGGTCTGGATAGGAGGGGGGTTTAAGTGCCCAGTAAGCAGTAAAGTAAAAGGCCACTATACTGTATTGAAAGGCCAAGTAAAAGGTTCATCTAAATTTAAATTCTGGGTCTAAATCATATCTATGTGGGTCTGGCCAGTAAGTAATCACAAACACAACTCTCATTCCATCATTCATTGGCTGTCAATTCATTATTATTATTATTATACAGAATTTATATAGCATTCATCCACTCATTCACATCCGTTGTAACATTTAGGACAATTGTTTTTCTGTTTCAATAATTTTTTTATTCATTGTTTTTAGAAAAACAAAAAAAGAAGATCATTTAGTAGAGTAGCGAACAACCCTTGCACACTCCAAGCATGTAACAAAAGAAACATATAAATGTGAGGCTTAATAGGAAATAGTAAAGACCATAACACACAGGTTAGGTCTTGTGTATAAGGAAGGACAGTAACTGATTATAAACTACATATAAAGCAATTGAACATCATAAACTCACCATCCAGCAAACCACCTAGTGAATCATGCAAAATATTGGCACATGCTGACTCTAGACCCTTCTCTGGGTCAATTTGCCAAATAAACCTCTCTTCACTTTTAGGAGAGCAACCTCCATTAGTGATAAAATTCTGAGTAGCGAATTTAAAAATGAGACAACACAGGTCCACTGTAAATAAGAGGGCACATTTATGTGTGGTACCTGCAACTATTGCAAGTACATGCTCATACAAAAAAACCCGACCCTCCCTAATGGTGAGACATTTTATCCTAAATAGGGATGGCCTGCGGTTGTTTCACGCTGAATTTCGGCTGTTCGGCCGTCCGCCTGATCAGCAGACTATAGCCGCTGTTCGCCCTGCAGATTTCCGTGTTTACTGTGTAAAAGAACTTTGACCTATGATGACACATCCATCATGGGGTACAGGACAGCCAATTGAGACATTACAGCACATGGACACTTGGACATTCCCCCTAACTTATAAATAGACCCGATCCGGCGGCCATTTTACATTCTTTCTTCTGTCACTATAGGGAGAGGTTGCTGTGTGGAGCAGGGAGAGACTGCAGTGACCCAATACATAGGGTTGAGGTGCACTATTGCTGACTGCTGCCCTTCTGCTGCAGTAGTCCTTTATCAGTATAGGGACTGAGGTACAGTTTGCTAATCATCTGCTAGCTATTTGGTTCACAAAAGTTCTTTTCAGGACTGGTATAGGTGTTAGGTGTAGTTCAGGATATAGGTTTGAAGCACTGCTGTGCTACTGATTTTTGCAGCAGCCTGTCTTTTGTCAGTGTAGAGAGAGGGATAGGACGCTGTGTGCTGCAGGGACAGTCAGTTTAATCATTAGCTGTTACTATTAGGTCCACAAAAGTGCTATTCAAGTTATTGTTCCAGCAGTCTCTGTTTTGTCAGTTTAAATAGGGACAGGCAGGAAGCTGTGTGTGAGGCAGTGAGGGACAGTCAGTTTAATCAGTAGCTGTTACTATTAGGTCCACAAAGGTTCTTTTCAGGACTGGTATGGTAATAGGCTTGTACACATATAATATTCTTTCTTCCAAATATAGAAAGAATATTATACTTGACTGCTGCCCTTCTGCTGCAGTAGTCCTTTATCAGTATAGGGACTGAGGTACAGTCTGCTAATCATTCACAACCTACTTGTTCCACAAAGGTCCTTATAAGGACTGGTAAGGTATAGGGTACTACAGTACATAGGATTGAGTGAGGTACAGTCTGCTATTCCGTAAGGACTGGTATAGGTCCACAATACATAGGGTTGAAGTGCACTACTGCTGACTACTGCCCTTCTGCTGCAGTAGTCCTTTATCAGTATAGGGACTGAGGTACAGTCTGCTAATCATTCACAGCCTACTTGTTCCACAAAGGTCCTTATAAGGACTGGTAAGGTATAGGGTACTACAGTACATAGGATTGAGTGAGGTACAGTCTGCTATTCCGTAAGGACTGGTATAGGTCCACAATACATAGGGTTGAAGTGCACTACTGCTGACTACTGCCCTTCTGCTGCAGTAGTCCTTTATCAGTATAGGGACTGAGGTACAGTCTGCTAATCATTCACAGCCTACTTGTTCCACAAAGGTCCTTATAAGGACTGGTAAGGTATAGGGTACTACAGTACATAGGATTGAGTGAGGTACAGTCTGCTATTCCGTAAGGACTGGTATAGGTCCACAATACATAGGGTTGAAGTGCACTACTGCTGACTACTGCCCTTCTGCTGCAGTAGTCCTTTATCAGTATAGGGACTGAGGTACAGTCTGCTAATCATTCACAACCTACTTGTTCCACAAAGGTCCTTATAAGGACTGGTAAGGTATAGGGTACTACAGTATATAAGGTTGAGTGAGGTACAGTCTGCTATTCCGTAAGGATTGGTATAGGTCCACAATACATAGGGTTGAGGTGCACTACTGCTGACTGCTGCCCTATACTGCAGCAGTCCTTTATCAGTATAGGGACTGAGAGTTTTGTCACAGGGTCATTTAAAAAATGACAGGCAGAGGAGGAGGCAGGCCCTTCCGCAGGGGTGGTAGGAGTAGGGCAGGAGCAACAAGCTTGAGCCAAAGTGGGAAGTTGCAGAAGGTGTGTTCAATTACTTTGAAGTACGCACCAGACTTGGTTGAGTGGCTCACTCAGCCTTACTCTTCTGCACCCTCCTTATCCTCTCGATCTGCACCCTCTTCTTCACTCTCTGCTATGTGCACCCCCAAAGACACTACCACCAACAACACCACCACCACCACCCCATACCTTCCGCTTGAGTCACAGGAATTATTTTCCGATCCATATCAAGACATTTTTGATGCGCAGCCACTCTTGATATTGGATCAGGAAGAGGAGGTAGCAACAACTGCCACTCAGCAGTCTGACGACAGTAGCCAGATCAGCCCAAGCAGGAGGTTGGTCCCCGGGGTTGCTGCCTACTCCAAGATCTCTACTTATAGCGGTGGGGAAGGTGACGTCGATGATGACGTGTCTAGTGATGTCACGTGGGTGCCCACAAGAGAGGAAGAGGAGGGGAGTTCAGAGGGAGATATAGACCAGCAGATAGGGAGGAGAAGCAGGAATAACTTACATTGCACAGGAGGGACAAAGCAGCCTGCAAATGTATCAGGAGCGAGTCATCGACCATGTACGGTCACATCTGGAGCTCCCAAGACCCCGGCACATGGCTCTGCAGTGTGGGCTTTTTTTAACGTGTCCGCTGCTGACCATAGCGTTGCCATCTGCAATCTTTGCAGTCAATGCATTAGTCGCGGTAAGCCCAACACTCACCTAGGGACGACCGCCTTAAGAAGGCACATGAGCAGCTATCACCGAGCCCATTGGGAGCAACGGAACACACAAAGACACACTCCAGGCTCTCACCGTCCAGCCTCGTCTTCTACTTCTCCTTCTCCTCTCTCCTCACAATTGTCCTCCACTCCACCTTCCATCACGCCAAGCTCACATTTTTCTGCAAAAAGGCAGGCTTCCGTGGGCCTAATGTTCGAGCGTAAAAAAATGATGACCCCGGATAACCCTCTTGCCCAACGGTTGACGGCTGGCTTGTCAGAACTGATAGCCCGCCAACTACTGCCATATAAACTGGTGGACTCGGAGGTCTTTCGCAAATTTGACACCACAATGGAAGGTCCCAGGAAGGAAGTATTTCTCACAGAAGGGCATCCCAGAGCTATATGGCCATGTTCAGCGGTAAGTGAATGTATCTCTGGCACACAGTGTCAGTGCCAAGATACATCTGACCACAGACACGTGGTCTAGCAAACACGGGCAGGGAAGGTACATTACTTTTACTGCCCACTGGGTGAACCTTCTGACGGCCGTCAAGCATGTAACCCGTGGCACCCGTGTAGATTTGGTTTTACCGCCACGGATTGCATGCAGGCCTGGCTCTTCTTCTCCTCCTCTTCCTACTCCATCCTCCTCCCTCTCCTCCTTGGCTGAATCCTCCTTTTTCGCTGCTAGCGTCTCTTCCGCTGTGCCGCACAAGCTCCCCAGAACCTATTCGACATGCCAGGTGAGACGTTGCCATGCCGTGCTGCGTCTGTTATGCCTGGAAGCCAAGAGCCACACTGGCCCGGCACTCCTTTCAGCTTTACGTTCACAGGCAGATCAGTGGCTAACACCGCTCAATTTGACAGTTGGTAAAGTGGTGTGTGACAACGGTGCCAATCTGCTTAGCGCATTGAAACAGGGCAAAATTACGCACGTGCCATGCATGGCACACGTCTTAAACTTGGTCGTGCAGTGATTCGTTGTCAAATACCCTGGGGTCCAGGACATCTTGCGGCAGGCAAGGAAAATCTCGGCCCATTTCAGAAGATCTTACTGTTCTTAGGCTGCTCCAGCAGAAACGTGCAGTTAACGCCTACCTGTATGAACTCTGCGGCAGAACAGGTTCTGGGGAGCTGGGTTTTTTTTCACCGCGCCAGTGGCTGCTCATGCATGACACATGCAGACTTCTGCGGCCATTTGAGGAGATCACCAAACTGGTCAGTCGCAGCCATGGCGCCATCAGTGACATGGTACCTTATGCCTTCTTTATGGAGCGTGCATTGCGTCGTGTCATTAATCAAGCTGTGGAGGAGCAGGAGCGGGAAGATGAGGAAGTCGCAATGCTGGATGAATTCCCAGGGGGGGCTACTCTATCTGAGACAAGTGAACAACAGGAGTCTGAAGAGGAGTCAGAGGAGGATGGTGCCGGGGCGGATGAGGAGGAGCAAGAAGAGCATGCTTTAAACCTTTCTGGGATCCCTGTTGTTGTGCGTGGATGGGGAGAGGAGAATGAAGAGGACGACATTATCCTGGATGATGAGCAGGAGCCAGGCCACCACACCGCTTCCAGTTTAGTGCAAATGGGGGCCTTCATGCTCCAGTGTTTTAACAGGGACCCCGTATAAAAAGCATAAGGGTCAAGGACCAGCACTGGGTGGCAACGTACTTAGACCCCCGGTACAAACATAAAATGGCGCAAATGTTACCGCCGTCACAGAGGGCTATCAGAATGGAGCACTTCCAGGCCTTGCTTCGCGAAATGCTGCATTCTGCTTTTGCGTGCGCTGGCAGAGGAGCAATTCCCACTCCCAGAGAAGGAGTTGCGGGTACCAATCCTACAGCGCCTGCAAGAAGAGGCCGGTTTGAAGATGTGTTGGTGACATCGGATATGAGTTCATTCTTTCAGCCGACCCATCGACAGGTGTCATCCGGATCCAGCATCAGGGAACGCCTAGACCGTCAGGTGTCCGACTACATCGGGTTAACGGCCGATGTGGACGCTCTGAGGAGTGATGAAACCCTGGACTACTGGGTGGGCAGGCTTGACCTCTGGCCAGAGCTTTCCCAATTTGCAATCGAACTGTTGGCTTGCCCCTCGTCCAGTGTCCTGTCAGAAAGGACGTTCAGCGCAGCAGGGGGGATCGTGACCGATAAGCGTACTCGCCTAGCTCACGACAGTGTTAACTATCTCACATTTCTAAAAATAAATGAATCATGGATCTCGGAGGAATTCAACACTTGTGACCAGTAGACCATGTATATGTCTATAAACGATTTTTTTAATCGAGCACACAGACCCTCTTTCTTCATTTGGCTCACTTCCTTGTCCAAAAAAAGCACACCGTACTATATGCCCGTACCCTCCTGTTTGAAGAGGTTGAGCGGTGTCATATTTCTACTGGGGCTGCTTATTATGAGGGGCTCCCACCATCCCTGTGCTGTTCTGACTTCCTCCTGGGGCTGTACCTCTGCTGTGCATATTATGAGGGGCTCCCACCATCCCTGTGCTATGCTCATTATGAGGGGCTCCCACCATCCCTGTGCTGACTTCCTCCTGGGGCTGTACCTCTGCTGTGCATATTATGAGGGGTTCCCACCATCTCTGTGCTATGCTCATTATGAGGGGCTCCCACCATCCCTGTGCTGTGCTGACTTCCTCCTGGGGCTGCTTATTATGAGGGGCTCCCACCATCCCTGTGCTATGCTGACATCCTCCTGGGGCTGCTTATTATGAGGGGCTCCCACCATCCCTGTGCTATGCTGACATCCTCCTGGGGCTGCTTATTATGAGGGGCTCCCACCATCCCTGTGCTGACTTCCTCCTGGGGCTGTACCTCTGCTGTGCATATTATGAGGGGCTCCCACCATCCCTGTGCTATGATCATTATGAGGGGCTCCTACCATCCCTGTGCTATGCTGACATCCTCCTGCGGCTGCTTATTATGAGGGGCTCCCACCATCCCTGTGCTGTGCTGACTTCCTCCTGGGGCTGCTTATTATGAGGGGCTCCCACCATCCCTGTGCTGTGCTGACTTCCTCCTGGGGCTGTACCTCTACTGTGCATATTATGAGGGGCTCCCACCATCCCTGTGCTATGCTCATTATGAGGTGCTCCCACCATTCCTGTGCTATGCTGACTTCCTCCCGGGGCTGCTTACGGTGCAGGTGTCAGTGCTGTATATCACTGTGCTGGTGTCAGTGCTGTATATCACGGTGCTGGTGTGAGTGCTTTATGTCACGCTGCTGATGTCAGTGCTCTCTATCACGGTGCTGGTGTCAGTGCTGTATATCATGGTGCTGGTGTCAGTGCTTTATGTCACGCTGCTGATGTCAGTGCTCTCTATCACGGTGCTGGTGTCAGATCACTCTATCATGGTGCAGGTGTCATTGCTGTATGTCACGCTGCTGATGTCAGTGCTGTATATCACGGTGCTGGTGTCAGTGCTGTATATCACTGTGCTGGTGTCAGTGCTTTATGTCATGCTGCTGATGTCAGTGCTCTGTATCACAGTGCTGGTGTCAGATCACTCTATCATGGTGCAGGTGTCATTGCTGTATGTCACGCTGCTGATGTCAGTGCTCTCCATCACGGTGCTGGTGTCAGTGCTGTATATCATGGTGCTGGTGTCAGTGCTTTATGTCACGCTGCTGATGTCAGTGCTCTCTATCACGGTGCTGGTGTCAGATCACTCTATCACGGTGCAGGTGTCATTGCTGTATGTCACGCTGCTGATGTCAGTGCTGTATATCACGGTGCTGGTGTCAGTGCTGTATATCACGGTGCTGGTGTCAGTGCTTTATGTCACGCTGCTGATGTCAGTGCTCTCTATCACGGTGCTGGTTTCAGATCACTCTATCACGGTACAGGTGTCATTGCTGTATGCCACGCTGCTGATGTCAGTGCTCTCTATCACGGTGCTGGTGTCAGATGACTCTATCACGGTGCAGGTGTCATTGCTGTATGTCACGCTGCTGGTGATCATCTCCTGCACCCTCTTCTTTGCCTACCCTGACCTTCCCTCTCCTCCATTGCCTTCATGCGCTCCACAGTCCTGAATTGTCACAACAATTTCACATATAAAAAAAGAATGCTTGTAGTTGTCGATCCCAGATTCACCTCATACATGTGTTATGTCATTGGCCATGTGGTGGGACTATGTTTGCACAGCTAGTAATTATTTTGTGGCTGCAAATTTGACCTGTAGGTTTGCAAAGTTCGCCTCCCATTGAAGTCAATGGGGCCCTCCGTGAACGTTACGGTTCGCGAACTATCGGCCGCATTTGCGGTCCGCGTTCGCGAAACGTCCCGTCGGAAGTTCGTCCATCACTAATCCTAAACATTTTGATAATTGTAGGACCTCAGGTGTAGTCTATCTTTTACAATGCAGCTGTACTTGCTTCTATATAGGGAAAACCAAGCTCGACTTCTGGAGAAGGGCAAATAGGCACATCCACAGCATGCGGGTGTGCAATCCAGATCTTCCCCTTGGACTCCATGTATCGTTGGTGCATGGCGGTGTGTTCCTCAGAATCAAGTTTTTGATTTTGGATTGAATACATCCCAATCCAAGGGGAGGAGACTGAAATAAGACCCTTCTCCAGATGGAGCTTAGATGGATTTATCAATTAAAAGCCACCCAATCTCCAGGCTTAAATGAAGCCATATGTTTTAAAACTTTTCTTGAAGGGTTCTCCTTGGAGGGCATGCAAAAAGTGATCTAAATACGTTAGCTTTGTCTGCTGAATATTGTTATCTTAGGAAGTTGGTGAAAAATACAGTAAAAAAGTTTGCATAAGTTATATTTAAATATTTTTTCTTGTGTGTAAAGAATGACTATGACTGGCGCATGCCAGGAGAAAGAAAGAAAAAAAACATTTTTTTTTATGTGTGACCTGCACTTGCGCGTTTTCAATTATATATATTGTTACATACCCTCCTTCTTTTGTGTAATAATAAAGGCATTAATTTTCCTTTTTGTTATGTAATTTTATGCAGATCAACATTCCTTGCATATCTGTTACTTATTTGTATTTAAATATATGACTGTACCAACATGTTACATTGTTCCTTATTTGTCCCTCAGTATACTCGTTGATAGTTGGACTGTCCCTTGGCAACATTGGGTTATGAGACATATATATATATATATATATATATATATATATATATATATATATATATATATCCCCTCTTGTCTCCGTCAGAGGCTGCCTTTGTGTGACTGCCCGGCACACAAAGCCTCCCAGTTACATATTTATGACACTGGGCGGCATCTATGGAGGCTTGGTGACAATGTTTTGTCTCCGCAGCCTCCATTTTGCCACTCCGGCAGACATGCGCTGTCCGCTGGTTGAGGCATTGTGTGCCGGTTGGATGGGAGTGCGCGGCATCGATCCGACGCTCCTGGGCTCGCGCATGCGCGGTGGGGTTATGCGCCATGCACTCCCATCTCAGAGAGCCGTTTATTGTTTTTTCTGATTACAGGTTACTCCCTCCAAATCAGCTGAACGCAATTACTTGCGCCAGTGTTCTGGCATACAGCATCCGTCCATCGGATAGTGTCCTCCCTGTACTGCATAGGCGCAGCGCTTGCGCAGTACGGAGCAGAAGGAGATTTGGCGATGATGAACGGTGCCTGTGCCATGAGTGGAGGTGCTAGCCCCACCATCCAAGTGGACACAGGGCTGCAAATATTAGAGGGCCCCTCGCGGGCACGCTTCTCTCGCCACGCTTCGGGCATGGCCTCGCTGCGCTCGGCTCTTTTTATTCCAATTCTATGTCCACTTGGATGGTGGGACTAGAACCTGGACTCACGGCGCAGGCGCCGTTCATCTTCGGCTTTTTTCGGAATCACTATCCGATGGGGGACACAATGTGATAGGACACTGGCTGATTGGGAGGCGCCTGTTTAAATGGACACCCAGCACACTCCAGCATTTAGCAGTGTGTGGCTGGATGCGGAGATGTGCCGCTGGAAGGCCTTGTTACTCTCACATTGACTTGAAATAATGTATGGCATTTTTTCTGGCAGCATCTGAAACATGGCTCTTGATGTTTTCCTTTGGCAAAAATCTTTCATACTTCCTTTAAAGGAATTGCTCCGCCTTTTTACACTGATCTAAAAAATAAACAGTATATATTATATTTCATATATTTATATGTAATTGTATATATATGTGTATGTTTAAATATATATATATTTTTCTTAAAAAAATATAATTTATGAATAATAAATATAATTGATAAACAATATGAAACAAATAAATATTGAAGTTTCGATATATTATCTTAACTTTTAATACAAATTAATTAATAAAATAAAATAATATATAGTACTATAAAAACTAATATCATTGTTATATTAATTTTATTTATTTATTTTATAGTGAATGTTAGGTGGAACCCCAACTAGTTTTGGCTTTCTGACCTAACTTAGGTCCGACCTTCAGGTATATTTTCTTCAATTTTTTTTTCAATTTTATTATTATTTTCATTTTTACTTATATATATATTTTTTTACCAAAAAAATTTCTTATATATATTTTTTTTTCATTTTTTTCTAAATTGGTTCACAAGTTACATATAGACATTTATACATGCGTGCCTGTGTAGGCCTTTCACAGGCATGCATGTAATATGTTTCTCTATCTATTTTCATGAAAAGGGCCCCCCATTTTCTTTAGTTTTCAGTGGCATCACATTGGTGCTCTCTGGTTGAGGCATTTGGGAAATTGAGGCCAAGAGGATTACAATTAATCTGTAATTAAAACCAAAAAATATACCGTTGATATTTCCTTCTTTCGTTCCTCCCTCTTTTGCCATGGGATAACACCTTCATCGATAAACCATCCACATGCTGATCTATCCCTGTTTTTAATGCTCTTCATTTGCAACATTGAGACATATACCATTTACCTTTAATACAGTTGAAAATTTATTTTTTCTTTCTTCCACACCCCTGAAGAAGGAAGTTTCCGAAACGCATCAGGTGTAAGAAGATTGTTTTCATATCTATGTCTGATACAGTGATTCGTATGATCAATGTGCAAACCTGTTTTTATGTATGATCTTTAATAAATAATTGTTTTATTATATATATATATATATATATATATATATATATATGTATATATATGTATATATATATATATATATATATATATATATATATATATATATATATATATATATATATATATATATATGTGTATGTATATATATATATATATATATATATATATATATATATATATATATATTTATTTCTCTTTCTGATATTACTCTATTTTACTCTATTACTCTATATTACTCTATTGAATATTCTTCTAGTTTTCATAAATATACTGAGTTGCCTATAAAGTCCACCCAGGGGAACCCCCTTTTTCTTTTCTACGTGAATTTTGGATGTGGCATAGAAAAAGCACCATACCTGCCATTTGCTTCCTGCCATATGCACGTAAGAATTAACATAATCTCGGGTGCACAACATTACTAAGACATAACCACAATAAATTGGTACGGGTGGCGATAGTGCCTCTTACCCATATTGTGCGATAATTAAAGGAGTTGTAAAGGTAGAAGGTTTTTTATCCTAATGCATTAGGATAAAAAGCCTTCTGTGTGCAGCAGCCCCCTAACACTTACCTGAGGTCCCTCTCTGTCCAGTTATGTCCACAAGTCCCTCAGCCATCCGAGATTCTCCTTTCTGATTGGCTGAGACACAGCAGCGGTGCTATTGGCTCCCACTGCTGTCAATAAAATCAGCTAGCCATGTCTGAATGAACACAGGGAGCCATGACTCAGCTTGGGTGCCCCCATAGCAAGCTGCTTGCTGTGGGGGCACTGAACAGGAGGGAGGAGCCAGGAGAGCAGAATAAGGACCCTAGAAGGGGAGGATCTGGCGTGCCATATGCCAATCCACTTCAACAGAGCAGGTATGTTTGTTATTTGTATGGGAAAAAGAACAAACCTTTACATCCCCTGGAATATGCAGTTCAGTTTTGGGCACCAGTTCTCAAAAAGGATATCGGGGAACTGGAGAAAGTGCAGAGAAGGGCAACCAAACTGATAAGAGGCATGGAGGAGCTCAGCTATGAGGAGAGATTAGAGGAACTAAATTTATTCACTCTTGAGAAGAGGAGAATAAGGGGGGATATGATCAACATGTTCAAATATATTAGGGGTCCATATAGTGAACTTGGTGTTGAGTTGTTCTCTGTACGGTCAACCCAGAGGACACGGGGGCACTCTTTACGTCTAGAGGAAAAGAGATTTCATCTTCAAGTACGGAAAGGTTTCTTCACAGTTAGGACTGTGAAAATGTGGAATAGACTCCCGCCAGAGGTGGTTCTGATCAGCTCAGTAGATTGCTTTAAGAAAGGCCTGGATACTTTCCTGAATGTACATAATATAACTGGGTACTAACATAGGTAAAGTTGATCCAGGGAAAATCTGATTGCCTCTTGGGGGAACAGGAAGGATTTTTTTTCCCCTGCTGTAGCAAATTGGAGCATGCTCTGCTGGGTTTTATTTCGCCTTCCTCTGGATCAATTGTGGGCATAAAATTGGGTATATTGGATTGTACAATTATTTTTTATTTTATTTATTTGTTTTTAAGGTTGAACTGGATGGACTTGTGTCTTTTTTCAACCTGACTAACTATGTAACTATGTTTACAATCACTTTAAGGCATTTAAAACTATTAAACATTACAACTGTTACATATGACAGAAGTGTCTGGTTTAAACAAAAAAAGAAGATGAGAAGCCAGAGGGCTACAGAAACACGATGCCAAGGTTGTCATGAGACAAAGAGGTGAAAGGGATAAAAAGGAAACTGAATAAAAAGAGTGAATCCATCTGGCGGGATCTCTTCGTTGGTCAGGACCAGTGATTTTGCATGCTTATTCATATCAAACTTCTGTGATTTTTCAAACCAAGTACCTTCATGTGTTAGAGAGGTACAGATAGGCATGAGGATAGGTAGTATCCATGTATTTGGGACTTTTAGTAATCAAAATTTCCTGAAGGCCATCTGCAGACTCAAAACACTTATTCACCAAAGATGCGGAAACAGCGTCAGGAATATCATAGTTATATCTTCTGTGTTGTTCCACTTCTCCCTCATTGTTGGCAGAACATGCGAACAGACTAAAAATTTGTGTGAACACACGAACCCCGTTAAAGTCTATGGGACTTGAATGTCAAAAATCAAAAGTGCTAATTTGAAAGGCTAATATGCAAGTTATTGTCCTAAAAAGTGTTTAGGGACCCGGGTCCAGCCCCAGGGGACATGTATCAATGCAAAAAAAAGTTTTAAAAACGCCTGTTTTTTTCAGGAGCAGTGATTTTAGGAATGCTTAAACTGAAACAATAAAAGTGTAATATTCCTTTAAATATCATGCCTGGGAGTGTCTATAGTATGTCTGTAATGTGGCACATTTTTTCCATGTTTAAAACAGTCCCTGCACAAAATGACATTTTTAAAGGAAAAAAGTAATTTAACCACTTCAGCCCCGGACCATTTTGCTGGTCAATGACCAGAGGACGTTTTACAATTTGGCACTGCGCTACTTTAACTGGTAATTGCGCAGTCATGCAATGTTGTAACCAAACAAAATTTTCGTCCTTTTTTTCCCACAAATAGAGCTTTCTTTTAAATGTATTTGATTGACTCTGCGATTTTTATTTTTTGCGATATAAACGTAAAAAGACCGAAAATTTTGAAAAAAATATATATTTTTAGTTTATGACTGCCTATCTCATTTCTTGAGGTGCTAAAATGGCAGGGCAGTACAAACCCCCTCCAAATTACCCCATTTTGGAAAGTAGACATCCTAAGGAAATTGATAAGAGGCATGTTGAGCCCATTGAATATTTTATTTTTTTGCCCCAAGCGATTGAATAATGAAAAAAAAAAAGAAAAACTTTTTTTTTACAAAAAGTCACTAAATGATATATTGCTCACACATGCTATGGTTATATGTGGAATTGTACCCCAAAATACATTCTGCTGCTTCTCCTGAGTACGGGGTGTAGCAGAGAGTCCCAGAGAGAGCCAGGAAAAGTCCTGTTCGGGGTTTATACGTCTCCCAGGCTCCTCTCGTACACATTCAGAATCTCTGATCCATGATCCAGTTCAGGTCTTGGTCCTCTTCCCCAGGCTAATTTAAGCTCACCTGAGCAGACAGCCTTTCTCTCTGCCTGGGACATACAGACAAAGTGGTCTGTGAAGAGAGAAAGGTTGGTAAAAGCTGTTTATGTAGAGACTCACAAGTGGTAGGCTTGTTCAGCCTGGTAGTGAGGGCCTGCAGATTGTATAGTTAGAGCCGAGATACGGCTAGGATTTGTGTTTTGCTATTTTGTCCTTTATTTTGTTTTCTGGAACACTGTACAGCACCTGTATTTGGACTTGTATATAACACAAATAAACACAGCACTGTTTGTCACTTCATCACTGGATTTGGTATCTGTGCCTGAGAAACTGCTCATCCCCAGGAAGCTTTATACCTGCTACCTGTCCCCCAGGTTACAGGGGATACCACATGTGGTGGACTTTTTGGGAGCCTAGCCGCGTACGGGGCCCTGAAACCCAAGCACCGCCTTCAGGATTTCTAAGGGCATAAATTAGTAATTTCACCGCTCACTACCTATCACAGTTTTAAAGGCCATAAAATGCCAAGATGGCACAAAACCCCCACAAATGACCCCATTTTAGAAAGTAGACACCCCAAGCTATTTGCTAAGAGGCATGTTTAGTCCATGGAATATTTTATATTTTGCCACAAGTTGCAGAAAAGAAAAAAAGAATATTACAAAAAAAATTTCCATGGCAGCCAATGGGTTTAGTCCCACCTCCATTACCCTATAGGACAATACTCCCATAAATTTTTGCTCCCTGCCAGAGGCCGTGTTCTTTTTTTTTTTTTTGGTCCTCCTCCAAAGGACTTAGCTTGTGTCTTTTTACCCTGAAGACTTGCTTTTTTTTTTTTTTTTTTTTTTTTTTTTTTTTTTTTTTTTTCTCCTGCGATGCGGACTGGCCGAGCGACTTGGAGTCGCATGTTTCCATTAAACTCTAGCTACTAGCAGAGTATGGAAGAGGTGCTGAAGAGGTGTATTCCTGATCACTGACAGGTTAAACCGCGTTCTGGTCATTGGCCTAGCTACTAGCAGTTGACTTTTGCCCCCCAAGAAGTCCGGCATGTATATCGTCTTACCTTCGGCTGGTGACCATATGCGGGAGTGGTGAGTTCGGATGTCTGTTCATGAAAGCCTTTTTTCTGTTTAGTTGTTTGTTCTGTGTCTTTTGCCTTTGCCACTGTGTCCCCTCACACCATTCATACGGTGTGTCTGGCTAGCAGGGTGGCTGGTTTCCTTGCGTTCCAGCCACCAAGCTACTTACTCGTTCGCTGCACGGTCGTTCTGCGCATGCGCAAGAACGAAGCTTGGTTTGCGCATGTGCGTAGCGGGTTTCACGCATGCGCACTAGCATTGTGATAGCGCAATTGATGACATTGTTATGGCGGCAGTTTTAAAAGGGGGACAAACAGCTTGCAAGCCTCTGGGATGCTTTTAAAGCCTACAGTGCCATTCCTGAGTGTCTGATTCTTTCAGCAAAAGGTATGTCGGTGGGGAAAAGGCATAATACCTGTGTGTTTTTTTTTTTTTTTTAGCTGTTCGCTATATTTATTTGGGGCTGTTTTTATTTCAGCCCTGATGGACCCTTCCTGAATTCTGAATTTGTCATTGCCTGCTAGTGGCCAGCCCTCTCGTGGCAGGTATTTGGTTGGGGGGGATTCCCTTGAATTGCCTGCTGGGGGGGGGGAGGGGGTCATAGTGGAACATCAGTGTATGTTGTTCCATTAACACAGTTGTGTGTGTGTGTGTGTGTGTGTGTGTGTGTGTGTTTTTTTTTTTTTTTGTTTTTTTTTTTCCCTTTTCAGCCCCTCTAGGTCTACCCAACACCGGAGTTCTCTCAGAGGAAGTGATTTGTCAAAATCCCATCTCCGGTATTCCTCTTCCAGATCCAGACGCCACGGTTCTCCTGAGAGAACTAGTCACCCTAGCTGGGAACCATCCCGCCCTTCCATGGCTTGCTCCAGTCATGCAGCAGAAGGATTATTGTTTTGGGGTGTAAGGGACAAGTCCCTTTGTGATGCCTGCTATGTTAAGGCAACTGGTGAAAGGAGTGACTCTGACCAGCATCTGAAATCTCTGGTTGAGACGATGGTCAAGGACAGCCTAAAGAAGTTGGAGGCCCCCCATTTATCTCCCGTAGAGTCTCCAGGGAGGGATGTTCAGGCCCAGGACACTTGGGATTCCTCTTTGCCTAGCCATCCATCCGCTGTCCTCTCTAAAAGAAGGAGCGTATTAGCTTCCCTTTTCTTTCTGAATTGAGGGACGTGATCACGGATGAGTAGGGTAAGGTAGAGAAGAAGAACTCTCTCCTGTCTAAAATTCAGAGGCTTTACCCATTCAAGGAGTAAGAAGTTAAGCAATTGGAATCTTCCCCACTGGTGGATGTGGCAGTAATGAGACTGGTCAGACATGTGACCCTTCCTCTGGAGGATACAGTCTCTTTCAGGGACGCTCTGGATAAGAGGATAGATTCTGACCTGAAGCGGATCTTACGGCAGGTATGGCCTGTAAACCAGCCCTGGCCTTGGCTGCTTTGTCTAGAGCAATGGAAGTCTGGTCTGATAATGTTGACGAGACACTCAGAAACATCTCGGAAGATCTTGCCAAAAGTTCACCCATCCAAGAACTGAGGCCGGCTTCGGCTTTCTTGGGGGGAGGCCTCGATTGATATTATTCAGCTGGTGGCTTGAGTTATGCTTTCCTCCGTGACTGCCAAGCGTGCCCTGTGGCTCAGTCCTTGACTAGCCGATTGTCAGGAAATGTTCCATCCGCTGATAATATCTGTCTTTTGGCGTGCAGTACTGAGGTCCACCAGTAGGTGTCTCCTGGCAGTTTGTAACTGTCCGGAGAGCTTTTCCCTGCTGATATGTCCTCTTTGGGCTGCAGTACTGGCGTCCAACAACGGATGGAGCAGGCAGCACCTCCTGCAATCAGGTGTCGCTTGAGGCCAATCACAGGCCTATAAATAGCTGGCAAGCACTCTTGTGTGTGTGTGTGTGTGTGTGTGTGTGTGTGTGCGTGTTCGTGTTCGTGTTCCTGAGCCTGATTCTGAACCCGTTTCTGTTTCCCTGTCCTGGTCCCTACCCTGTCCCACCTGTTACCATCATCCCTGTCCTGCAGTCTGATCGGTCCATCCTCTCCCTGTCCTGTGTTCCTTACCCCATCTGCTGATCTCCCAGTGTATGACCTTGGCCTGGCTTGTGTCTCTGATTCTGGACTGCCCTTGTTTATCTACTGATCCTCTGTACATGACCCTGGCCTGCCTATCGTTTACGATCCTGGTATTTCCCATTTATTGTACATATCTGTTTGTTATTTGGGGGTCTCTGTTGATTGATTTTATTGCACTGTGTGGTTGTATTTATATTATTCACTTTCCTTTAATAAATCATTATATTTCACTTATACACGTTTGGGTTTCCTCTGTTGCAGTCCACACAGTTCTGGTCTTATCTGATACATGACACCGATCCTGCTTCAAAGCAGGTCTGATGCCATATTCCCTTTTGACGGTTCGTCTCTTTTCGGCAATAAGCTGGATAGTGGGTTTTCTTCCCTAAGACAGGCATCTGCAGAGCCAAAGGAGATTGTTTCCAAGGAAGCAGAATCAAGACCGTGCCAGGGAGGCACGCAGTTATAGGCCTGGATGGGAATTTTCCAGATCTTGGAGGTCCAGACAAATGTCTCTCATGATAAAACGCGAAGAGCAGTTCAAAGGGGGAGATGAACCGACCAAGTCCTTTTGAGATCGGGCCCGCCCAGGTGGTCCAGGTAGGAGCTTGTTTGCTCCATTTTTCGGCACTTCTGGGCGGCCTCAATCCAGGATTTTTGGACCGTCTCTTCCAGACACACTTGGACATTCATCATTGTCCCCAAGATCAAGTGTGTTCCCACATCCATTCCGGGGGTCAAAAGAGAAACTGCAAATACTTTCAGCCTACATAAAATCTTTGTTGGATCAAGGCGCTGCTATTCCCATTCCAGACGACCAACGCGGCATGGGAATGTATTCCCCTCTTTTCTTGGTCCAGAAGAACGGTGCATGGAGACCCGTAATAGACTTGACGCATCTAAATTGCTTTATAAAAAAGGAGAGGTTCAAGATGGAGACCCTGTCCACGATCCTACAGTCAGTGCAGCCAGAGGACTGGCTTGTCTCAATAGATCTCAAAGATGCCTATTTTCACGTCCCGGTGGCAAGAGTTTTTCAACAATTTCTTCGGTTCTCCATAGGCCAGCTTCACTTGCAATTTACATGCCTTCCCTTCGGTCTGTCAACTTCTCCACGTACATTCTCGAAGGGCCTGCTGGCAGTAGTGGCATTATTAAGAATCAGAAAAATCCGGATTCATCACTACCTGGACGATCTGCTCCTTCTGGCTCAGGACATTGTCTCTTGGAATACAGGGATCGGACCATTTCAACTCTCAAGGAATTTGGGTGGCTCCTGAATCTGGAAAAGAGCCAGTTAGTGCCTGTGCAATCTCTCATGTTCTTCTCACCTCAGCGCACTTCACTGTCTAAGGCTCATAGGCACCATGGTGTCCACTATTCCGATGGTGAAGTGGGCACAATGGAGGATGCGCCCCTTTCAGATGGGTTTCCTTCATCACCAGTGGTCAGAGAAAATCCAGTCCGTCCGTATCACTCAGGTCCATGAGGGGTTCCCTCCTCTGGTGGCTTCGGGAGAACCTGCTAAATTGCCATTCTATTCTTCCAATCAAGTGGATCACAGTAACATCAGATGCCAGCAACAGAGGTTGGGGGGGGCACATTGTCTGATGGAGGTGGCTCAGGGCATTTGGGATTTCCCCTCTCGGGGAGTAGTGTCAAATGTTCTAGAGTTACGTGCAGCCTTTCTAGCATTACTGGCCTTTCCGCATCTGATAGTGGGAACATCTGTAGTCCTCAGGCTGGACAATACGACAGCAGTAGCCTATATAAGGAAGCAAGGGGGCACCAGAAGTCGAACTCCCGGTGGTCGTTTCGCGGCGAATTTCGGCTGTTCGCCGTCCGCCCGATCGGCGGACTATTGCTGCCGTTCGCCCGGCGGACTTCCGTGTTTACTGTGTAAAAGAACTTTGACCTATGATGACACATCCATCATGGGGTACAGGACAGCCAATTGAGACATTACAGCACATGGACCCTTGGACATTCCCCCTAACTTATAAATAGACCCGATCCGGCGGCCATTTTACATTCTTTCTTCTGTCACTATAGGGAGAGACTGCAGTGACCCAAATCGCTAGCTATTTGGTCCACAAAAGTTCTTTTCTCAAATCACCTTTCAGGGCAACCCCGGAGAGTGTAGCTCCACCTTGTTAGGAAACACATGCCCACTTTAAAAACACCTCCTCTTCCTCCATGGCTTCAGTTATTGTTTCTTCCATGGAGGAAGCATGTGCCTGAACCAGGGGAAAGCTACACTCTCTGCAGGGGAGTAAGGCTTACCTTAGATACTGGTTGTTTTTTCTTTTGACCCCCAGCAGCATCTCCAGTGGGAGAGGACTCCTGGAGCTCCTGGTCCCGCCATCTCATGGGAGTAAGGACCCTCGGAGTGCCGGCATCGGTGTCCGCTGGACTAGCGCATGGAGGGCTCTGTCGCTGGCAGAGGTCGCTGCAGGTCAGCGGCGTGGCTCCGTTTTCGGCGTCGGGTCCCGGGCAGCGACAGCGTCGTTTACGGTGACATGCGGGCGCTCTGAGGGGGCGTGGCGCCGTGGTTCAAGCGCCTGGAACGCAGGGATCATGGGGCGGGTCAGGTGACCACGTGCTTCCGGCCGGCCCTGATGTCGGAGCAATTTGTGAAATGCTGCCTTACTCAGCGATGGAGGAATGTAAGCCAGCTATGGCGGAGACAGGCGCCCCAAGCACCGGTCCAGCCCAGGTATGTAAGGTGCAGTGGCACCCTCTGCTTCACTATTGGGTTATGTCTTTGTCTGTTCCCCCCTCTTGGGGGGCCTGTCGCTGCAGGTCAGAGGTGATTTCGCTCTGACCTTTTGCAGCCTAGTTCTGGGGTCTCACTAGTGGTCTGTGTTAGGTGCTCGTCTTCCGTGTATATACCCTGGTAGCCTAGGCTAGGACGGAGGAGCGGAGGTCCCGGTCACCGGTGGACAATCACCACACAATTGTACGTGAACAATGATTGTAAGTTTATTGGAGCATTCACAGTAGTTTTATGCATCTTGAGCTAAAGCGCAACCCTGTGGTTGAGCCAATCAGGAATCGCCACATAAAATATGCAAGATTGTATATTTTACTACGTCATCATGGTTCTTTGCACAAGCAATATCTCTGCCTAGCAGCAAAAGCTAAATATATATATATATATATATATATATATATATATATATATATATATATATATATATATATATATATTAGTTTAGAATGTTCTTAGGCGTGATGCAAGATAGGCCTGTGGTCTAACGCCATAAAGTTACTTCTGCTCTTGGAAAGGGAAGTAGCTTAACCGCATCCATCTGTTCTGTACAAACAACTGACCTTGTGATCATTCTAATATCTTGTACAAGCAAAAACACATATGACCTTAAGCAATAGGTTTCCATGGGGTCATGCTATCAGTAATTTTCCATTACTCAAAATGGATGTCTCTAACAAAATGGTTCCTCCATTACCTTATAGTCTGTTTGGTGGGTCTCTGCACTGGCTTGGTGTTAAGCAACTGGTTGTTGAGAGCTTTTAGTGAACTAAGCCTGCATGTCGTTTCAGGAAAAATCACTAGGAAAAGCTAGACCAGGTCAGAGAAAATGTCCTTCTTGCACCCCCCTCAGAGATTCGTGGCAGAAGGCAATGTGCAGAATTTGTTTCAGAGAATTGGTGGAAGAGGAAACATCCCAGCAGTATAAGGATTTGTTTTCTTCGGTTAAAGAGCTGACAAACTCCTTGAGTCCAGTCAGGTCCATCCTGATACAAAACCCTCCCGCACAGACCGAGCCTCAGAACTTGCCGCCCAGCCCCAGGGCGTCGTCGTCCAGACAGGTGGAGACCGAGGATTCTGGAGACGAAGGGGGTAGTACTCTCATCTCCTTCAGGGACTCGGAAGAGGAAGAAGATAGCTTGTACTTGGAGCCCCTGCTATCACTAGAGGAGGTAGATGACATTCTTAAAGCAATCTACACTACTCTAGAAATTCAAGAAGAGAAAGTACAGCTGTCAATTCATGACAAAATGTACCAGGGGTTGGACGAAACAAAACAGTTTTTTTTTTCCAGTCCACATGGTCCTCTCAGATTCGGTGAGAAAGGAGTGGAAGGACCCAGAAAAAGCCCCTTTCTTCTCTAAAGCTCTCAAGAGAAGGTTTCCCTTTGAAGATAAAGACTCAGAGGTTTGGAACAAAAAACCCAGAGTCGATGCAGCTTTCTCGCAGGTATCCAGACGAACGGATCTAGCCTTTGAGGATATGGGGATCCTTAAAGACCCAATGGACAAAAAAGCTGACTCCATCCTTAAAAAGGCTTGGGATGCTGCGTCAGTCAGTCTAAAGCCAGCTATGGCAGCTACGGTAGTGACTAGGAACCTGGAATGTTGGGTAGAGAAACTGAAGAGCCATATTGAAGCGGGGACACCCCGCAAGGATCTTTTAGAGTCCTTTCCACTGATCCTGAATGCTGTCAAATATATGGCAGACGCATCAGCAGAATCGGTCAAACTGGCCGCCAGGTCCTCGGCTCTTGTAAATTCAGCCAGGAGAGCAGTTTGGCTGAAAACATGGTCTGGAGACACGGCCTCTAAGGTCAAACGGTGTGGTCTGCCCTTCTCGGGTGACTTGCTCTTTGGACCCGATTTAGAGTCTGTGCTGGATAGGACAGCCGATAAGAAGGCTTTTCCAGCTAAGAAAAAGCAGGTTGCCAAAATTTTCGTGCTTTTCTGCAGTCCCATAAAGACCAGAATCGCAAGAGCAGATGGGGTTCGCAGAAGGGCAAAGGCAAGGGTGGAGTCCTCTTTAGATCTCCCCCAGAGCAGACCCCCCAAGAGCAAGTGACATTCTCTCCCCAGTGGGGGGGAGACTGTCAGCTTTTCGCGAACAATGGGACAGGCTGTCTCCAAATCTGTTCGTAAATAGCATTGTCGATCAGGGGTACAGGTTGGAATTTTCAGAACCACCCCCGAGCAGGTTTTATGTGACAACATTGCCAAGGGATCAGGAGAAGGCCTCTGCAATGAAGCTTTTATTACAGGAGCAGATACAGCAAGAGGTTCTAATTCAAGTCCCAATAAACCAGCAGGGCAGGGGTTTTTACTCACATATTTTTCTGGGGAAAAAACCCTCAGGGAAGTACCGCTTAATCCTGAATCTGAAAGTTCTGAACGGGTTCATTCGGTACAAACATTTCAGGATGGATACAATTTTTTCCATCAAAAAGTTGTTGACCCCCGAATGCTTCATGGCATCCCTGGATCTAAGGGATGCCTACCTTCATATACCCATTCATCAGGCATCGCAGCAGTTCCTGCGCCTGGCATTGAATGTGGGGAGTTCGGTGTGGCACCTCCAATTCAGGGCTCTGCCATTCGGACTCTCGTCCTCTCCCAGGGTCTTTACAAAGATTATGGCAGAGGCTCTGGAGCCCCTGAAGTTAAAGGGGATTTCAGTCGTCCCTTATCTGGACAACCTTTTGTTTTTTGCGGACTCCAGGGAGCAGGTCCTAGTCAATCTCCAGATGGCCCAGTCTCACCTCGAGAGCCTGGGGTGGCTTCTAAATCTAGAGAAGTCGAACCTAATCCCCTCACAGGAAATGACATTTCTGGGGTATACTTTAAACTCGATTCTCCAGAAAGTTTTCCTGCCGCTGGAAAAGCAGGAAAAGTTGCAGCTAGCTGTACAGCGGATACAGAGCAACCAGGCAGTCTCGGTCAGGACGGCTATGGCAGTTCTGGGCCTGCTTACGGCAGCAATCCCAGCTGTTCAGTGGGCCAGGTTTCATTCCAGACCCCTTCAGAGGGGGGTTCTGTCAAGCTGGTCCTATCAGGATCCTCTGGAAAAGCAGTTAACAATCTCGTCAAGGACGAAAAGGGCTCTTTGGTGGTGGAGAGACCAGGCAAACCTCTCAAGGGGCCTGGTGTGGACTTTTCCCGTGGACAAGCGACTTACAACAGACGCAAGTGCCTGGGGCTGGGGGGCCCACCTGGATGGTCAGACATCTTGGGGGTCTGGTCCAAGCAGGAAGCTCAAAGATCATCCAACTGGAGGGAGTTGAAGGCGATCTTTCTGGGTTTGGTGGCCTTTCAGCAGAATTTGAGAGGTCACCATGTCCAGGTGTTGTCAGACAACACAACAGCGGTTACCTACATAATGAAGCAAGGGGGAACCAGGAGCTTGATGGAGTTGGCCAATCTGTTGTTAGCCTGGGCAGAGCAGAACACAGCCTCACTATCGGCAGTGCATCTGAAGGGCTCTCAGAATTTGTTTGCGGACCTCCTAAGCAGGCAGAAATTGCTAGAGGCAGAATGGAGCTTGAATCAGGAGGTGTTCCTGATGATCTCCGAGGCTTGGGGGGTTCCACAGGTAGACCTTTTTTGCCAGCCAGCAGAACTCAAAGGTGGACAGATTCTTTAATCTTCACCGAGGAGACGCAGCAATAGGGTTGGATGCATTTGCTCACCCCTGGCACTACCAGATGTGCTATGCCTTTCCCCCTTTCCTCTAATTCCACTAGTGCTGAGGAAATTCAGGGAAGAAGGGACGGACTTAATACTAGTCACTCCTTTTTGGCCGAAAAGACCTTGGTTCGTGGGTCTTCGAAACCTAGCCTCGAAGCCCCCATGGAGGTTACCACTCAGAAAAGATTTGTTATCCCAGGGGACAGTAAATCATCCAGAGGTGGAACTTCTACAGCTAACCGCCTGGTTTCTGAGGAGGACCTCTTAAAAGCCAAAGGGCTCTCAGATAAAGTAGTAAATACCCTGCTGTCTAGCAGGAAAGCATTTACCCAGGCAATTTACATGAAGGTCTGGAAGAAGTTCAACTCCTGGTGTAGTTCTAGAGAGCTCAAGGTCAAGAGCACGGTGTCCGTCTTGGAGTTTCTCCATGAAGGAATGGAGAACGGTCTAGCAGTCAGTACCCTGAAGACTCAGGTGGCTGCCTTATCAGTTTTCTTTGAAAAGACTTTATCTAAAGAGACTTTATTGTCTAGATTTTTTAGGGCTCTTGCTCGAACAGACCAGTAGCCCTTAAAGACTTTCCCAGTTGGGATTTGTCTACAGTTTTGCAGGGTCTCTTGGGAGCACCGTTTGAACCCTTACCAGAAGCTTCTTTACAGAAGGTGGTTTTAAAAACAATCTGTTTGGTGGCCATCACCTGGGCCAGGAGGGTCAGCGAGCTCCAAGCCCTAGCTATTACAGAACCCTTCCTTAGAGTTTATCCGGACAGGGTGGTACTGAGGACGGATCCAGCATTCCTACCGAAAGTATCCTCGGCTTTTCATCGATCGCAGGAAATAGTGTTACCTACATTTTCTGCAACCCCAGCGAATGCAGGAGAGGAAGTTTTTCACACATTGGATGTGAGAAGGTGTCCAATGCAGTTTCTGAAGATGACTAAAGACTTTAGAAGATCAAATGCCCTTTTTGTGATGTTTTCTGGATCACGCAAGGGGGAGAAAGCTTCTAATGCCCCGTACACACGAGCGGACTTTTCAACATCCAAAGTCCGACGGACTGAGTCCGTCAGACTATTCGATCGTGTGTGGGCTGCAACGGACTTTAGCTTCGCAAAAGTCTGACGGACTTTAGAAATGAAGCATGCTTCAAATTTTCCCGACGGAACTCCGCCGGACCCGGTCCCCTTCGAAAAATCCGCTAGTGTGTATGCTACTCCGACGGACTAAAACCGACGCTAGGGCAGCTATTGGCTACTGGCTATGAACTTCCTTATTCGAATCCAGTCGTACGTCATCACGTTCGACTCCGTCGGAGTTTGGTGTGATGGTGTGTGTCCAAGTCCGTTCGGTCGAAAAGTCCGCCAGAACTCCGTCGGAACTCCGTCGGAACTCCTTTGGAAGTCTGCCGGACATAAGTCCTCTCGTGTGTACGCGGCATAAGAGTACGCTGGGTAGGTGGCTTAAGCTGGCTATAACAGAAGCCTATAAAGCAAAGGAGAAATACCTCCCTCAGGTATCGCTGCTCACTCTACTAGATCCACGGCAGTTTCCTGGGCTGAATGGGCCGGTGCAACGCCTGAACAAATCTGCAAAGCTGCCACTTGGTCCAGTTATTCGGCACTACCGATTAGATCTACTGTCCGCGGCATATCAGGCCTTCGGCAGGAGGGTACTGCAGGCAGTAGTCCCGCCCTAGGGTAAGTTTCTCGGTTATCCTCTCCGGGGTTGTCCTGAAAGGCGATTTGAAAAAAACTGAGTTGGACTTACTGGTGACGGTATTTCTAAAGCCGCGTACACACGGGCGGACTGTCTGGCCAACTTAGTCCGTCAGACAATCCGACGGACAGTCCGTCATACTTTCGAATGAACGGACTTGCCCACACACGGCACTTTTTTGAGCGGACTAATACGGCGGACTAAGTCCGCCATACTATCCGCCCTACTTTTGAAATGAACGGACTCGCCCACACACGCGGAGGAAAGTCCGCTCATTTCGAGCGCGTCTCCAGGTAGGCGGGGCCCGCGAAGGAGACGTCGCTGACCCCGCCGCCTGGTATGGACTTAAAGGGGAACCCCAACGCCGAAAAATCGGCGTGGGGGTCCCCCCCAAGTCCACAACAGACCCTTGTCCGAGCACGCTACCTGGCCGGCCAGGAAAGGGGGAGCGAGCGCCCCCCCTCCTGAGCCGTACCAGGCCACGTGCCCTCAACATGGAGGGGGGGGGGGTGCCATGTTGATGAGGACAAGGGCCTCTTCCCGACAACCCTGGCCGTTGGTTGTCGGGTCTGCGGGCGGGGGGCTTATCGGAATCCGGGAGCCCCCTTTAATAAGGGGGCCCCCGGATACCGGCCCCCACCCTATGTGAGTATGGGGTACAATGTACCCCTACCCATTCACCTGTGAAAAAAAAGTACAAAAAAAACACAACACGGTTAAAATATTTTATTGCACAGCTCCGGGGGTCTTCCCTCTTCGGGGGTCTTCTCGCCGGACTCCTCCGCTATCTTCTTGTAGCTCTTTTGCTAGCGGAGGAGTCCGGCTTTCTTCCTCGCCACCGGCCTCTTCTCCCGACTTCGGGGGTCTTGTCCCCCTCCTTCGGTTCTTCTGCCGGGCCACCGCGCCTTCTTATAGCTCTTTTACAGGTGGTGGCCCGGTCTTCTGTCGCCGCCGCTGCCGCCCGTTCTTCTTCTTCTCCTTCTTCTCCTTCTTCTCCTTCTTCTTCTCCTTCTTCTCCTTCTCCTTCTTCTTCTCCTTCTCCTTCTTCTTCTCCTTCTTCTCCTTCTTCTCCTTCTCCTTCTTCTCCTTCTTCTCCTTCTTCTCCAGGAGATGTTGACACGACGCTCTCTCCGGCCACAATGCCAGGGCCGCGCTCTGCTGCCACTTATATAGGGACAATGGGGCAGTGTCACATGGCTTTATGTCACATGGGTTGGTCACATGGGTTGATGTCACATGGGGACTATGACATCGTAAGGGGGCGGGGTCACCATGTGACCAACCCATGTGACATAAAGCCATGTGACACCGCCCCATTGTCCCTATTAAAGTGGCCGCGCAGTGCGTCCCTGGCATTCCAGCGGTAGATCGTCGAGGCAACATCTCCTGAAGAAGAAGAAGAAGAAGAAGAAGAAGGGACGGCGACGACAGAAGACCGGGCCACCGCCTGTAAAAGAGCTATAAGAAGGCGCGGTGGCCTGGCAGAAGAACCGAAGAGGGGGGGACAAGACCCCTGAAGTCAGGAGAAGAGGCCGGCGGTGAGGAAGAAAGCCGGACTCCTCCGCTAGCAAAAGAGCTACAAGAAGATAGCGGAGGAGTCCGGCGAGAAGACCCCCGAAGACGGAAGACCCCCGGAGCTGTGCAATAAAATATTTTAACCCTGTGTTGTGTGTTTTTTTTTTTTTTTTTGTACTTTTTTTTTTCACAGGTGAATGGGTAGGGGTACATTGTACCCCATACTCATTCATATAGGGTGGGGGGCCGGTATCCGGGGGCCCCCTTATTAAAGGGGGCTCCCGGATTCCGATAAGCCCCCCCGCCCGCAGACCCCGACAACCAACGGCCAGGGTTGTCGGGAAGAGGCCCTTGTCCTCATCAACATGGGGACAAGGTGCTTTGGGGTGGCACCCCCCCATGTTGAGGGCACGTGGCCTGGTACGGCTCAGGAGGGGGGGGGCGCTCGCTCGCCCCCCCCCTTTCCTGGCCGGCCGGGTAGCGTGCTCGGACAAGGGTCTGTTGTGGACTTGGGGGGGACCCCACTCCGATTTTTTTTTTTTTTTTCGGCGTTGGGGTTCCCCTTTAAGTCCATACCGGGCGGCGGGGCCAGCGACGTCTCCTTCGCGGGCCCCACTTACCTGGAGACCCGCTCGAAATGAGCGGACTTTTCTCCGGGCGGGAAAAGTCCGCTCATTTCAAAAGTACGGCGGACTGGCGCACACACACGGGCGGATTGTCCGCCCAAATGCGAGTCCAGCGGACAGTATTTCCAACATTCCGAAATACTTAGTCCGCCAGACTGCACGCTGAAAAAGTCCGCTGAAGCCCACACACAAGCGGACTGTCCGCTGAAATGTGTTTCGGCGGACTAAGTAGGCCAGACAGTCCGTCCGTGTGTACGCGGCTTAAGAGCCTTTCAGGACAACCATTACTTCCCTCCCTAGGTTATGCTTGGTAAATGTATTAAGTTCTACCATGGTGTTGTGCTTTCTGTGCTTTGTTTTCCAGTGTCGGAAGGCCACAATAACTGAAGCCATGGAGGAAGAGGAGGTGTTTTTAAAGTGGGCATGTGTTTCCTAATAACAAGGTGGAGCTACACTCTCCGGGGGTTGTCCTGAATGGCTCTAAGAAATACCGTCACCGGTAAGTCTAACTCAGTTTTTCAGGCCTGGTATAGGTGTTAGGTGTAGTTCAGGATATAGGTTTGAGGCACTGCTGTGCTACTGATTGTTGCAGCAGCCTGTCTTTCGTCAGTGTAGAGAGAGGGACTGGACGCTGTGTGCTGCAGGGACAGTCAGTTTAATCATTAGCTGTTACTATTAGGTCCACAAAGGTTCTTTTCAGGACTGGTATGGTAATAGGCTTGTACACGTATAATAATCTTTCTTCCAAATATAGAAAGAATATTATACTTGACTGCTGCCCTTCTGCTTCAGTAGTCCTTTATCAGTATAGGGACAGAGGTACAGTCTGCTAATCATTCACAACCTACTTGTTCCACAAAGGTCCTTATAAGGACTGGTAAGGTATAGGGTACTACAGTACATAGGGTTGAGTGAGGTACAGTCTGCTATTCCTTAAGGACTGGTATAGGTCCACAATATACAGTATAGGGTTGAGGTGCACTACTGCTGACTGCTGCCCTATTCTGCAGCAGTCCTTTATCAGTATATGGACAGAGGTACAGTCTGCTAATCATTCACAACCTACTAGTTCCTCAAAGGTCCTTATAAGGACTGGTAAGGTATAGTGTACTACAGTATATAGGGTTGAGTGAGGTACAGTCTGCTAATCACAACCTAAAAAGCACACTGTACTATATGCCCGTACCCTCCTGTTTTGAAGAGGTTGAGCGGTGTCATATTTTTGGGGCCCAGCAGCAAGTTGCTGGTATCGGTGCTGCTGTTAGTGCTCTCTATCACGGTGCAGGTGTCAGATCACTCTATCACGGTGCAGGTGTCAGATTGCTGTATGTCACGCTGCTGGTGATCATCTCCTGCACCCTCTTCTTTGCCTACCCTGACCTTCCCTCTCCTCCATTGCCTTCATGTGCTCCACAGTCCTGAATTGTCACAACAATTTCACATATAAAAAAAAATGCTTGTAGTTGTCGATCCCAGATTCACCTCATACATGTGTTATGTCATTGGCCATGTGGTGGGACTATGTGTGCACAGCTAGTAATTATTTTGTGGCTGCAAATTTGACCTGTAGGTTTGCAAAGTTCGCCTCCCATTGAAGTCAATGGGGCCCACCGCGAACATAGTTACATAGTTAGTCAGGTTGAAAAAAGACACAAGTCCATCCAGTTCAACCTTAAAAACAAATAAATAAAATTAAAATAAATAATTGTACAATCCAAATACCCAATTTTATGCCCACAATTGATCCAGAGGAAGGCGAAAAAAAAACCCCCCCAGCAGAGCATGCTCCAATTTGCTACAGCAGGGGAAAAAAAATCCTTCCTGATCCCCCAAGAGGCGATCTGATTTTCCCTGGATCAGCTTTACCTATGTTAGTACCTAGTTATATTATGTACCATCAGGAAAGTATCCAGGCCTTCTTAAAGCAATCTATTGAGCTGGCCAGAACCACCTCTGGCGGGAGTCTATTCCACATTTTCACAGCTCTAACTGTGAAGAAACCTTTCCATACTTGAAGATGAAATCTCTTTTCCTCTAGACGTAAAGAGTGCCCCTGTGTCCTCTGGGTTGACCGTACAGAGAACAACTCAACACCAAGTTCACTATATGGACCCCTAATATATTTGAACATGTTGATCATATCCCCCCTTATTCTCCTCTTCTCAAGAGTGAATAAATTTAGTTCCTCCTAATCTCTCCTCATAGCTGAGCTCCTCCATGCCTCTTATCAGTTTGGTTGCCCTTCTCTGCACTTTCTCCAGTTCCCCGATATCTGTTACGGTTCGCGAACTATCGGAAGTTCGTCCATCACTAGTGGTATCCCCGTACTCAGGAGAAGCAACAGAATGTATTTTGGGGTGTAATTTCACATATAACCATGGAATGTTTGAGCATTATATCATTTAATGACAACTTTGTGCAAATGTTTTTTTTTTTTTTTTGTTTTTTTTTCGCAACTTGTGTCAAAATATAAAATATTCCATTGACTTGACATGCCTCTCGGCAAATAGTTTGGTGTGCTACTTTCTAAAATGGGGTCATTTGGGGGGGGGTTTTGAACTGTTCTGGCATTTTTATGCACAACATTTAGAAGCTTATGTCACACATCACCCACTCTTCTAACCACTTGAAGACAAAGCCCTTTCTGACACACTTTTTGTTTACATGAAAAAATATCTACTTTGAACCCCCAACCATTAAGTATTATTATTTATTTTTTTTAAGAGAAGGCCCTACAGATTAAAATGGTGGGTGTTTCATATTTTTTATTTTTTATTTTTTTTGAAACACGTTTTTTTTGGGCAAAAACACACATTTTACTGCACTAAAAATCACTATATTGCCCAAATGTTTTATGAAATAAAAAAGATGATCTTGGACTGAGTACAAGGATACCAAACATGACATGCTTTAAAATTGCGCAGAAACGTGCAGTGGCGACAAACTACATACATTTTTAAAAGCCTTTAAACGCCTTTACAGAGGAAGTCTACTGCTAAAATTAGTACCCTCGATCTGACCTTCGCGGTGATACCTCACATGCATGGTGCAATTACTGTTTACATATGACGCCAGACCGACGCTTGCGTTCAACGCTGTGCCTTTGCAGGGTGTGTGTGTGTGTGTGTGTGTGTGTGTGTGTGTGTGTGTGTGTGTGTGTGTGTGTGTGTGTGTGTTCATTTATTTTTTTATTATCTCAGGGAATGTAAATATCCCCTATGATTGCAATAGGTAGTGACAGATACGCTTTTTTTTATTTATTTTTTTTTATAATTTATTTTTTTTTTAATGATTATTTCAGACCCTAGATCTCTCCTCTGCCCTCAAAGCATCTGACCACACCAAGATCGGTGTGATAAATTGCTTTCCCAATTTCCCAATGGTGCTGTTTACATCCCACGAAATCTAAGTCATGAAATGCTCGCAGCTTCCAGTTTCTTAGGCCATAGATGATTGGAGCCATTCTGGTCTCTGATCAGCTCTATGGTCAGCTGGCGGAACCACCGGCTCCCTGTTGGGACAGGAGAGTCTGAGAAAACCATGGAAGATGATGGGGGGGACATTCCCTCCCACTGCTTGTAAAAGCAGTCTAGAGGCTAATTAGCTGCTAGGATTGCTTTTACATGAAAGTCGACTGCTGGCTGAAAAGAATGATACCTAAACCTGCAGGCATCATTCTGGTATAAGCACTCAAATTCCAGCAACATACCAGTACGTTGCTGGAACTGGTTGGGCATATATTGTAATTTTTTTATTTATTTTTATTTTTTTTTCATGCAGCCTGTGGGCTGAAAGAAAAAAAAATATTGATCGGTGGGTATGCCCACCATTAGAATGCCTCCCTTCATCCACCCACTTCTAATGGTGGGCATATATGCTTTTTTTATTTTTTTTATTTTTTTATTTTTTAAACTGTGGTGGTGAAATCACCTCCGACAGTGCTGGAGTCACGGCTTTATGTATCGTGGGAGCAAACGCTGTTGCTGTCAAGATAAATAAATCCACGCTACAGCTGAATGGTGTACCTGAAAACAAAAAATGGTTAACAATAAAACATTGCAGGATAGAATACAGTACAAAGGAGAAGAACAATAAAATGACAACTCGTTTTTGTTTTTTATATATTTTTTTTTTGTTACATTTTATTTACACTTTTTTTATGTAACTTTAACAGTTCTGTTGTAACGGCTCCATCAGTTTGGGTCTCTCAAAATGCAATGGCATCTTGGGAGACCCTGTGAACGTGTGCCTAGTCTGTGCAATGCTGTACCCTACTCTAAAACTCAACTAGTTCATGGTAGTGTTCAAAACATTCACCAATGCAAAGACCAGGATTGTCAGGACAGAGGGGACAATGACAGGTGTCACGCCTATATCCGCGCTTTCTGCAGACATGACATTTTCTTTGGGGGGCTCGTTGGGTAGGGGTACGCAGGGGGACATAAGGATAATGCCTCTCATGCAGCCAGCTTACTGCATTTTTGGTTGGGGAAGGTGAGGTGGAGCACCGTCTGGATACAGAAGGGCTCTGACAATATCCTCCTGGAATTTAAAGAAGGCTCCAGTCTGTCCTGAATCTCTGTGTAGCACAGAAGCCTTCAGCGTGGCCAATTGAAAGAAATAAACACACTTTTTTTGTACCAGCGTCTGGCCTTATGGGCAACTAGGTACGGCGCTAACTGGTTATTGAGGTCCACCCCTCCTATATTAAGGTTATATTTGTGGACACAGAGGGGTTTCTCCACAACACCAGTCGCCGTATGAATTTGGACTGTCGTGTCTGCATGAAGGGAGGTAAGAACGAAAACATTCTTATCCCTCCACTTCATAGCGAGCAAATTATTACACCGCAAGCAGGCTCTCTCCCCCAGCCTAAGACAAGAATCTACAAGCCGCTGGCGATTAGGTCACACGGTGCCACACACTCCAATCTGCTGATCAAACAAATGACTAAACAGTGGCACGCTTGTGTAATAATTGTCCACATATAAATGGTACCCCTTTCCGAATAAGGGTGACACCAAGTCCCACACTATCTTGCCAGCGCTTCCTATGTAGTCAGGGCAGTTCTCCGGCTCTACGTGACTACCTTTACCCTCATAATCCATAAAACTATGTGTATAGCCTGTGGCCCTGTCACAGAGCTTATACACCTTGACCCCGTATCTGGAACGCTTGTTGGGAATGTACTGTTTGAATGACAAGATGCCAGAAAACTTAAGCAGGGACTCATCAACGCAGACAACTTGATGGGGAGTAAACAAGTCTGCAAAACGTTGGTAGAAGTGGTTTATGAGGGGCCGAATTTTGTAGAGTATCGTATGCAGGGTCTCCACGAGGACGAGGGTTCATTGTCGTTGAAGTGCATGAACCACAAAATCAGCTTGTATCGTGCCCTGGACTTGGAAGCAGAGAACACGTGCATATGGTGAATTGGGTCAGTGGACCAATATGACCAACTCACTCTTTTTAGTTATGCCCATGTTGAGGGAAAGGCTCAGAAAGATCTTAAATTTGGAAACCGTAATTGGTTTCCAATGTCTGGCAAGGGAGGACTGGGGAATAGTGGCGATGTGTTGACCAGCGTACACATTGCTTTGGTCCACAATAGATCTATAGAGTTCTTCGGTGAAAAACAGTGAGTAAAAATCAAGTGGCGTAAAATCAACTGTTTCCGTGTTAATGCTGGGTTGGCCAGTGAATGGGGGAAGTACGGGTTCTGCAGAAGTGGTGGGCACCCAATCAGGATTGGCGAATTCTGCGGGAAGGGCACTATGGGCACGACAGGCCTGTCTATCTTCTTGCTGGCAGCGGGACACTACTTGTGCTTGCCACCTCACCAGCTTGAACTGCACTTGTGGGACTTGCCACCTCACCACGTGCTACTGCAGTGCTGGATGTACGTCCAAGGTGTACTAAGCCGCTGGTGCTTGCCAGTTCACCAGAAGGAATAGCGGCACTAGTACTTCTCTGCTCCATATGAGGGACCTGCGGTTCTTGCACCTCAACAGAAGTTCTGGATCTGGTATGCCTGCCCTTAACAGGGACCACATCTCCGTCGTCAGAGCTATCTGTCATGGAGCCGTTTTCCTCTACAGGATTGTATTCTGAGCCTGCATCTGACAGATGATTGACTTCCTCTTCACTATCTGTCATGCTCAAACGTGTAGGCCTCTTCACTAGCGTACCTTCGCTTTGCCATTTTTGGCTCTAAATTTAGTGGTACACTAGTGAGACTCACAGGTAAAAAAGCACCTAGGCTGTCAGCGACTGTATCAAAACGCTACAAAAATAAAAACTGTTAGCGATCGCAGGGATCAGGCCTGACTCTGCGAACGCTGCAGTTATGTGTGTTGTGTTTTTTTTAAGTGACAGTGATCAATCGATCACTGTCACTTGGGCTGGGCAGAGGGGCTAAACGCAGGTGCTAGCAGGTATCTGGGCTGATCCCGCTAACAATGCGTTTTTGGGAAACCTAAACTGCTGGGGACGCTAGTATAGATCTGATCAGATATTGATCTGTTCAGATACTATACTACTAAGGGAGGTGTATGCTTTGCGCATGGGTGTTAGCGGTACTGGCACTAACCTGGCAGAGCCTAAAACCTAACTTGTATCACCCCCCGGGTGATCAGGGGGTTAAACCTTTATTGGGTAATAAATGGCGGAAACTATAAAAAAAATAACTAACTAACCAGCGTCACCCGTAACAGTTATATGGTGGTCACTGGTGAAAGGGTTACCTAGGGGGCAATCAAGGGGTTAAAACCTTTATGTGGTAGTATATGGGGGTCCCTGATGCTATAAAAAGCTGAGGTGAACCTAAATGCCTACCTGCCTAACTAGTGTCACCTATGACACTAATACAGCGATCAGAAAAACGATCGCTTAGTGACACTGGCAACCGGGGGGGGGGGGGGCGGGTGATCACGGGGATAAACCTTTATTGGGGGTGTTAGGGGGTACCCTAGACCTAAAGTTATTGCAGTCACAAATGACACCAATGCAATAATAAAAAATAAAAAATCTGCAATTGGTGTCACTGACTGGGGGTGATCGGGGGTGAAAAGTGTGCCTGGCGTGTTCTACTGTTAGAGTAGTGTGTTTTGGTGCAACTCGCTGATCCTCTCTCCTCAGTGCCGGAATGAAAAAAGACTGACACGAGGAGAGATTATATCATTTCCTCTGCCTGTGTTTACATTACAGGAGAGGAAGTGATGTAAGGGAAGCTTTCTATTTGTCAGGAGCGATCACGAGAGGGTGGCCATAATTGAATGCCCCCCCCCCCCTCATCCCGGATCGCTCCTGAACGGAATACAACCGCCACAGGCACCGGGGGGAGGGAGGAGATCTGGTCCCCCACCCACGGGAAGGCATGGACGTACAGGTACGCCAATATGCCTGCCCGGGCCAGTCTGCCGATGTACAGCGGCGGTCAGCAACTGGTTAAAACTGCTTGTGGCTGTAATGTAATGTTCCCCCCCCCCCCCAGCCCATTACTGGGCCCTTTGGGTCTGATATGGATATTAAGGGGAATCCTGCACCCAAATAAAAAAAGGTGTGGGGCCCCCAGGCCCTTTATACTGTGAAGAACAGTATACAGGCGGTCCATGGGTTACAAACAAGATGGGGACTGTAGGTCTGTTAAGTTGAATCTGTTTGTAATTTGTAACAGGTAATTTTTTTTTTTTTTTTTTTTTTTTTTTTTTTTGCTGTCTGTGCCCCTGTTCAAAAGATTTCACCTCACTTTCTGTCCCAATAACAATTGGATTTTGAAAATTTGGGGTTATTAGGGAAACAAGGATTGGTGGAGACACCATTTTCCCATATTAACTCTTACAGGAGAGATTTCCCTTCCTAGGGGTAGATTTCCTCTCACTTCCTGTTTCCCTCCATTTGGAAGTAGGAGTCGTTTGTAAGTCAGATGTTTGAAAATGGGGGATCGCCTGTATATACTGTATGGCCTGCCCTATACACTCTGCAGAAAATTTGGCCTTAGGTATTGGTGGTAACAGAACACTGTTACTCTTGGTGGGCGCTGCAATGGCCCCTGCTGCGAAATATTATATCAAGAATTGTAATTGCATGCCCCTGTTAAACTGGGGCAGAAATATTGGGCCTTAGGTGGTGGTACAACACTGTAAAGGCTCACAGATACTCTTGTTGTGCGCAGGAATGGGCCCTGCTGTGAAATATTTAAATTGCAATATAGTGCAGTTGCTCCAACGTTTCTGGTGATGTACACAATACAGTGTAGTGCGATGTTTCAAAACAAAATATACATCATGTCCAGAAGGCCACCAAGGAGAGGCAGATGCTCACAGACCACTAAAAGAGGGCAAGCGGGCTCTGTGTCTACAGTCAACAGTGCTGGTCATGGACATGATGCATACTCTGCCAGTGGCAATGGGGCACAATTGTCTTTTTTTTTTTTTGATGCTAGGCCATGTTATTGAGCCAGAACATGCAGAAGAGTTTTGTGGAGTTGATAACAAAGCCGTCATCTAGTGGAGTGGATAAAAAAGCCTTCCTCATCCTCTGTCACCCAGGCTCAGAAGTTCTCCGTCCTATGCAGCTGCCAAAGTGACCTCTTCCACCGGCTACTTGTCCACAGCCACTCCTTCCTTAGCCCAACCATCATGCACGGAGGAGTCCCCCAAACTTTTCGACCAGTGTCGGGTACATGCTGCTGAAAGATGAGCAGCAATTTGAAGTCTCCTATGTTGGTTCCCAGGTTGAGTAAGGGAGTAACGTAAGCCTAGAGAGATGGTTGCCCAAGAAGGACAAACTGGCAGTCATGTTCCCCCAGCTACAGCATAGTGCCAAGTTTGCTCCAGTGATGAGGAGGGAAGGGATGATGAGGTCACTGACACTACTTGGGTGCATGATTGAATAGAGGAGTAGGAGGAGGCCCAACTCCAGCCAGGCAAGATGTCCTCTAAGGGAGCTTAAGGGCAGCCACCCTACTGCATCACACCGCAGAGCTCCGCAGGTGCAGGGCGCTGCTGACTCCCCGCTGATTTTGAAAAGCTCCTTGGTGTGGGCCTTTTTGGATACATGTGCAGAAGATCGCACCCTTGCTGTTTGCAACCCATGTCTGAAGCGGATCAAGCGTGGCCACAACAGCAGCCGCTTGGGCACCACATGCTTGACAAGACATGACGACCTCCCATGCAGTCTGTTTCCCGTATACTATATTTGAGATTTAATATCCATCAGATATGATTTGCGTTTAAGAGAGTTCTTTGACCATGAGTGAAAGCTTTAACACAATAACAACATTTATTGGTGAGTAGTTGAAAGTCTATCTAATGCACAACTATCTAAAGTCTACACCAAGGAAGAAAATATTAGGTTAAAATAAGAGAATTACATGAAGGAATACAGAGTATATTCATGAAAACATTCATCTGCAAACATATTTAGTTATAAGTAAAATGCAGACCTTTCCCATAATTACCCTTTGTACCAAAGTTCCATTCTGATGGTTGCTCTCCCATAAAAGTGTGTGTGTGTGTGTGTGTGTGTGTGTGTGTGTTTCCCTCCCATCTAGTCTGTGTATATCATTACATGCTGATGCCTCATTAGTTGGCATGGTTCTGATTGATGAGCTTCCCTATTCGTGGTTAAGGACTGGCTACATCTCCAGTCCCTATAATTTGCATAAGTCAGCACCCTCTAATGCAAATCCATGACTATTCTGAGCAGGAGCTTAACTTGAATTTTCCCGTGAAGTTAACTATTGATTTACGGGTTTGCCTCCCTTGATTGCATATCCCAGCATAGGATCCTTTGAAGTGAGTATGTGTAAAACAATGAGGTTTTGATCCCATTGTTTGTATACACAAGCCTACCTAGGTACCGACTTGTCTGGTCTACCAGAGATTTATGTGCAGATATGTTCCGCCCCACATGGATAAAAGCTAAATTAAATATATTCATTAAATATAAATAAAGTAAATATAAATTAAATATATTCATAATTACAATATCCGTTGGCAACAGCACTTGAAAGACTCACATCAAAGAAAAAGACGAACTTCTCCTTGCTCCTCATTTGGGATCTCCAATCCTCCTCCAGTCCTCTCGAAAACCTTTTAGGAATGAAGGTATAGCAATAGGTGTCCCAAGTAATTGCAGTCAATCTGCTAGCAGTACACCACCATCTGATTTTAGCAGGCAAATTTCCCTACCCCAGTTGCTGAACCGTAAAAAGAATTTGTCTGTGTGGAAGGCAATGTTTTTGTCTTGTTGTACAGGGTGGTCAGCAGTAAGGTATATTACTGCAGACTCATAGTCTAGCAGGCATGGGCAGGGATGTTACCTTTCCTTCATGGTGCACTGGGTAACTCTGCTAGCAGCTGGGAAGGATGCAGGACAGGGTTCAGTATTGTTGGAGCTTGTTCCGCCACCACACCTGCAAAATGCTAACAGTGATTCTGCAACAGCTCTCTCCTCCTTACCCTCCTCTTCTTCCTCTATGGCCTCTTCTGTATAATTGTTCTCTGAACCAGCGGTGCTCCGTAAGCATTCAGGCAAAAAGATGCCATGCGGTGCATGAGTTACATAGTAGGCGAGGTCGAAAAAAGACAAGTCCGTCAAGTCCAACCTATGTTTTATTATATGCCAGTATTACATTATATATAATGTTGCGGTCATTCAGTTGCTTATCTAATAGTTTATTGAAACTATTGATGCCCCCCCCCCGCTGAGATCAGAATTCCACATCATTTCCGCTCTTAGAGTAAAGAACCCTCTACTTAATTCAAGGTTAAACCACTGCTTAGGGGACAGGAGCCACACTGGGGCAAAGATTCTGTCAACTTGGGCAGCACAGTGATGTAGTGGTTAGCACTCTCACCTAGCAGTAAAAAGGGTCGCTGGTTCGAATCCCAACCATGACACTACCTGCCTGGAGTTGCATCTTCTTCCTGTGCCTGCGTGGGTTTCCTACGGGTACTCCGGTTTCCTCACACTCCAAAGACATGCTGGTGGGTTAATTGGCTTCTGAACAAAATTGGCCCTTGTATATGAATGGGGACCTTGGATTGTGGGCTCCTTGAGGGTAGAGACTGATGTGAGCATGCAATGTACAGGGATAGGGACAATTGCAGACACTCACTCAGGTTGAACTGGATGGACTGGTGTCTTTATGTAACTCTGCAGGGGCAGACTCAGAGGTGGTTGACACCATGCCAGCTTCAGCCATAAATGGTTGTATGCGACAATGGCACCAACCTTCTCTCTGTCCTCCAACAGGGACACTTGCTCATGTTCCATGTTTGGCACACCTCCTGAATTTGGTGGTGCGGCGGTTCTTGAGCAGATACCCAGGCTTACAAGATCTCCTAAGGCAGGCCAGAAACGTCTGTGGTCGTTTCCAACAGTCTAACAATGCCAGTGCTCGGCTGGCTGACATTCAAAGGGAATGCAACCTGCCCACCAACCGCGTCATTTGTGACATGTCGACCTGTGTCGATGTTGGCAATGCTGCAGATGCAGCAGAGGGCCATCAATGAGTACCTGTGGGAGTATAGCACCATGACAGGGTCAGGGGAGCTTGGCTTCTTTTCGCCAAACCAGTGGTTACTGATCAAGGATGCATGCACTGTCCTGCCACCATTTGATGAGGCCACGAGGATGGTGAGCAGCGACAATGCATGCCTCAGTGATTCTGTCCCTCTTTTTTCTTCCTGTTGGAGCACACACTTCATGGAATAATGGACAGGGCACTTGAGGCAACACAGCGTGAGGAAGAGGAGGACTTTCTTACCTCTCAAGACCCCCTTTATCCAGATATTATTCCTGCAGGCCCGCCAAACACACAAGAAGAGGAGGAGAAGGAGAGAAGGATTGTGTCAGCATGGACATGGAGGATAACACTCAGCAGCAGTCTTCAAGGGATGGTTTTCAGTCCCGAGAAACCCAAGAAGTTGTACGTGGCTGGGGGGGAGGTTGTTATGGATCATGTGATCCTTAGTGACCCAGAGGACTCAGAATCGAATGCCTCTGTAAACTTTCGCAGGCTTTGCAGAATCAGGGAGGCCATGCAGCGTAAGGACCCTAGGATTCGTGGTATCAAAGAGAAGGAATCATTACTGGCTGGCAACCGTTCTTGATCCACATAAGGGTAAGGTTGCCAAACTCATCCTGGCTTTGCAGAGGGAGCAGAGTATGAAACATCTTCAGGAGGTCTTTAAGAAAGGTTTGTACAATGCATTTCCAGACCCTGTGAGGTTACAATTTCCTGGTGCTGGACAACTTGTTGCTGAGGCTTCTGTCAGGTCACCTGAGGCCAGGTGAGAGATGCACACTGTTGGGGTCAGGAGTGCACCGCAAAGGTAGTGGACCCTACGGCTGACTGCTGTGCATGGGAGTCTAGGTGGTTAAGGAAGGCAGGTCTACTGGAACACCAACAAGAATCCCACAGGGACTAGAGCATAAGATTCCCCAGGGTGCAGAGACTAAGCCAGCAGGTGTTCACCAGAGCCTCTAGTGGTGAGGATGGACTGGGCTGCAACTGGCTCCAAGTCGTGGCTGTGTTTACTACACAGACCTCCTATTCTCCCTACGTTTTGGGGCTTTGATCGTTTTTTACTCTCTGTGGTACTAATGCAGTATCGCCACCTATTTGTTTATAGCGGCGATCATGCTCTGCTTTGTACCCTCCCCTTCCTCGCCCCTCAGGATTATGGGGATCGTAGGCCTAGGGCTTCTCAGTCTATAGGAGCATGCGCATTTGCACTCACACGTCCGCATCGAGCCGGTGACGTCAGACACCGGCTCGATAGCAGGGCATTATAAAAGTCAGCGTTGTCCTGTCAGTCCTTGCGGCGCACGCCAGAGGACATGACCATAATCTTTGAGTCGGAGCACTTTTTTGGGTGAGTGGTTGACCAACTCCTTTTGATGCCATGCAAATATATTTTGGATAATTACATACTGGACTTACTTGCTGCCTTTATTTTTTATTTATTTAATTTTGTATAATTTTTTACACGCAGTGCTCATATCTGTTTCCATTTCCCCCTGTGATATACATGCTTGAGCCATTACGTAGTTGGCCGATCTTTTTATGTGCATGTTTATTATAATATGTACTAAACACCATTATAGTTTTTTTCATCTTTTTTTTTTTTCATCTTCATCTTTTGTGGTTTTATTTTCTATATTTTAATTATTCATTCATTTTTTATTTATTTTTTGGAATTTTTTTTTCATTGGATTTCATACTGTAATCATGCTCCCATGTGGTCTGATTTATTGATTTTATGTAAGTAATAAAATATTTTTGTATAACCTAATTACTAGTGATTCTTAAATAATAACTCGAGTTCAAAGATTGGAGGATTTTTATCCCCATTTGTTGCATGTTTTTTTGCAACACATTATTTTTCTTCTTTCTGAAGAAGATATTTATTGTTCCTTTTCTCCCTTTTTTTTTTTTTTTTTTGGCTGGACTTTTAGCCCTCTATGGTCTATTGGTAACATTTGACCTGTGGGGTGGATCAATAGCTGTATTTCCAACTTGCAGTGTTTGGAGGTGGGTTGTTTGGTATGGGGTCTAATGGTGTCCGCTATTCAAATGGTGCTCTCTCAGTGTGTTTTATGTATTTTCTGTACAATTTTTCTTTATTGATGTTTGACTGTAATCCCTGTATATCCCTTGTCTTAATCCAGAGATTTTACTGCTTGAATATTTTCATCCAGTATACTAAATTATTTAGACCATCATTGCATTGTATTACACTATACTTCTATTGTCTGCATATCTTATGTGTATATGACATTTTTAACCTTGAGCCAAATAAATATTGAAATAAAACCTTTTTTGTATAATTATGCATTATAATATTTTTTCATATCAAGCACCGTTAAAATCCATTTGCTATATGATGGGTATTTTGTTTTTCAGCACTCCACTACACTGTATTGTGTACACCACCAGAAGTCTACCAGTATAGTGCTAGTTATTCCCTCTATATAAAGGTTAGATAAAATGCTTTTCCTGTTCTTTCCCAATCCAAAGGTTCCTCTGCTCTTCCATAACCTATAACCCCTCTTATGGACGCCTCTCCTAGAGTCGCCAGTAACCTAAGGATAATTACTGTCCCTTTTTATCCCAACCAGCTACAGAGTTCCAGTGGATAGGGAAGGGGAGGGAGAATTCACTGGTTTGAGACAAGTCCCACCTTGTGTGAGAACTCCCTTTGTAGCCAGATTTTCTGAACCTCTTGCAACCAACTAGCCCTACTCTGTCTGTAAAACCTTTTTGCAATGAGACTGGTGAATCCAGGTAGATCTCTCTGCAATCCTTATCACAGTAGGAGTAGTTAGGAGGACTTTGAAAGGACCATCCCACCTTGGGCGAGTACCACTGCTTTTTGTTAAGACCCAATCTTCCACGTGCACCTTTTCCTCTTCTTGAATTGGACATTCTAGGACAGAACAGAAATCATTAGTACGTCTTTGTCTTAACAGCCTAGACATGTATTCTGCTAGTGTGTGCTCAGACTCCTCAGTATGTGTTTCATTTGGTTGTAAGGGTATCTTTTATATAGCCTTCCATGTATCATTTCAAATGGACTTAAACCTTCTTTTGTGGGTGTGATATGCATACTGGTCACGGCTACTTGTAGACAGTACATCTAATTTTTACCTGTCTTCCATAGTTTTCCTCAGTTTGCTTTTGAGACTGCCATTATGTCTTTCCACCAATCCAGCTGATTGGGGATGATAGGCTCAATATTATTTCACTTGAATTCCCATCACTTCTGTCCAAATGTTGTATAGATTTATTTACAAAATGGAGTCCATTATCACGGTCTGTGCATCTGCAATTCCTGTCGGGAATATCTCCACCCATTTGGTCAGGGCGTCTATGATTACCAAACAAAATTTCTTCCTTTCACATTTGTCTAATTCAATAAAATCCATGCAAATGTGTTGGAATGGATATTTCGGTGTGGGGAACTTCCCTTTCTGTGGTCTTATGCCTCCCTGAGCACTGTATCTTGCACATATAATCCATTGAGAGCATAACGTTTTTTTTAGTAGTTAGTGAAGCCATAGGCTGTACATACTTTAACATCTCAGTCATCCCCCTGTTTGACACATGTAATACTCCATGTGTCAATACTGCATATCCAGTTGCATTTGTGCCATCTGAATTTTTCTTACTGGAGCCATGAACAAAAAGTGTCGTGTCATGTCAGGGTTAGATAACGGTACATCTTTCAAATCCCTTTGTGGCAGTACCTTTTTCAGTGATGGCAGCACTACAGTCATGTTTATGTCTATCAGTAGGAAGTGGTATTAGTGTGGATGGGTTTAATGTAGTACACCTCTGTATTGTTAAGTGAGGTTGTGTCAAGAGTATTGTCATACAGGAAAGGTGTCGTGCTGGGCTCAAATGTGATATCTTTTGTTGTAAAAGGATAACAGATACTGCATGTGGTACTTGTAGTGTCGGCGGGTGATATAGCACTATAGATGCTGAGGCCTTAACTGCTTCAGCTGCAGCTACCACTGCCTGTACAAAGGGTGAAAGTGCTCTAGTTACACTGTCTAATTTTGTTGAATAGTAAGCAATTGGCCTTTGCCTGCCATGTCACTGTTTAAGTACTGATGTCATGTGACCTTCCCTTGAATCTACTGTTTGTTGGAAAGGTTTGTCATAGTTTGGTAAGGCTAGCACTGATGAACTAGAAAGGACTTGTTTTAGGTCAGTAAAGGCTGTCTGTTTCCTCACTCCATTTTATTAAAGCCTGGGGGACCATAGGGGACTCATGTATTGCCTGAACCAATGGGGCCGTCAGCATGGAATACTGGGGAATCCAGGCTCTACAAAAATGTTCATACCCAGGAAGGACATAATGTAGACTACACAGTCCTTAGAGACAAAGACTATTTTATACTTTAATTTAATGTTCTAAACTCTAAAATACCTCCTAAAAGGTTCACTCTTGTACTCATTCATGTAATCATTAGACACCCACCCCATAAAAAGAACTCTCCTCATTCTTCAGTTGCATAGGAGGGGGGTGTCATATATGCACTTGAATTGGAGCTGGAGAAATGGATACTCTTAAAAAATATGTATGTAGTATTTTAGCAGAATTTAAGAAAACTTGAACCCCCTTTTTGTATTATCCCCCTTTATTCTCTGGTCCCAACACATTTTTTATTTATTTACCCAAACACATACTCTGATTCAGAACTTAGCCTTTTAACTTTATAATTGTACCCAAATATAAACAGCATTGCATCATTAACACTTTACAGTTGAAATTCTGCGAATTCTAAAAGTAACATATCCAAGAAATATTTACTTTAAGACTATTATTCTGGGGGGGCGTGGCCGGGAGCGGCATGAGATAGGATGCAAGTGAGCTGAGCTCTGCCGGCCGAATATCCTGAGATGGATTGTAATTTCTCTCCGCTCTAGCTGCTCTGCAGACCGGGCAACCCCTGGGCACATGTCACCAACAAAAAGGAACACAGTAGCGGCTGCTAGACTGTCCCAATTCCGGCATGATGAGGCAGACTCAGCAGACCAAGATGGCTCTGCCATTCTGGGGGAGGAGAGTTTACGGAGCACAGACCCGGTCAGACTCCTGGATGCTATTACAGCATGTCAAGAAGCTGTCACGAATTGCCAAACCAAACTCACAGCAAGGATTGAAGAGGTAAAAGTAGACATATCGCTGGTTAGGCAAGATTTTCAGAAACGAAGGGAGAGAGTTACAGAGGCTGAGACCCACCTGGGCAATGTAGAGGACTCCCTCCTCCCCCCCCCCCCCCGCCGCAGATCTCCTCGGAGGCCATGCAGCATCAAGTGAATCAAATCCTACAGAAACTGGGTGATATTGAGAATAGGATCCGCAGGTGTAACTGGCGTTTTATAGGCCTGTCAGAAGGAGTCGAGGGCAGAGACCCCCAACCCCCCCCCCCCCCCGACGTTTTTGGAAATGCTCCTCTCGGACACCTACGGGATTCATTTTCCCCCATGTTTGTGGTTTCAGGGACAGACACTATCTTTCGCCTTAGCAGGGAAAAAGGGAACATCCCCTTTGATAATAAAACCGTAGCGATCTTCCCTGACTTTTCTTCTGAAGTCCATAAAATGTTTGCGTTTTTTCTGGAAGTGAAAAGGCGCCTGAGGATCAAAAACATAAAGTACGTCATGCTGTTTCCTGCTCACCTACGTGTGGAAGGCACCGACCGGGCCCACTTTTTTGAGGATCCTGAGATGGCATTGACATGCCTGGAGCGTCGAGATACCAACAGATGAGTATATAAGTACAGACGTGTCCACCTCTACCTTCTTTGCGCTGGACTTGCCCCCTCTTCTCCCCACTTGCTATCTTTGATTACACCTGCATTGCTGGAATGGGGCCCTTATCCCCTTATACCCACTGAGTGGTTTGGAAAATGCATGCTAACAGCGCTTATTGTATCTACCACTCGTGGGTTCAAATGTTTTGGGACACCAGCTTTAATCACATGACCCCATATTGTCACACAGCTCCCTTAAGCTACGCTCACTGTTGTCACAGCCTGAGCCCAGCTACGCGGAGGCAGGACATCTGACTGCATATGGACATTGCTCACTGATTCAGATAGCTGCCTGTGATGCTGGAGGCTGAGCTCCCCATAAGTGTGGGAGTATTCAGCATTGGTCTGAACTCTCCTCCAGAACTGTGACCGATCCCTTGTAGCTTCCTTGGCTGAGACACCCGTTGATAATGATGTCATCCCCTATCCTGGGCTACTTACCATATGTTTGATCATTGTCATTATTAGTACTAATGTCTGGGTCAGGACTTTAATTTTTTTTCTAATTTCTATAGGAGTATATGGTTTTGACCCCTCCTTGCTGGCGGAGGGGAATAGCTAATTAGCAAGCTCATCTTGATTTGTGAGAACAGTCCTATAGTGTCTCATAACACAGCAAAGTTTCGCTCAGTGCCTTATTATGCACTGCTTGGGTTGGAATAAATGGCAAAACACTTTGCTATCTTATTATGACACCCTTATGTGTATTTTGTTAATACAATGTCATTCCTTCCCAAGTTGGAAAATGTTTGTGCCCTGTTGGCAGTTAGGGTTCAATGCCCGCACTAGTTGGGGTCAGTGTGGGGAGGGGGGTGTATGGTTTTTATGGGATAAAGCGGTTCTTTTTTGATTTTGCATATGCTTGTTTTCTTTGGTACCATGCATGTCTGGTGGTGCAGTCGGGGCCCCCTTCCTGCTGGGGGGGGATCCTGGCTGTCCTGACCCGAAGGGTTGGCCTGTCTCCTGGAGTTTCATCATTAAATGTTATACACCCATGGCCACATTGAAATTCCTTATGTGGAATGTGAGGGGAATGCGGGACCCCATTAAGAGGTCAGCAGTCTTCGGACAGCTTAAAAAGATGAAGGCTGATGTGGTGGCATTAGTGGAAACACACGCTGAAGGTCTCATGCTTGGAGTGCTTCGGCACCCCTGGATGGGTTGGGCATACCACTCTGTCCACAATACGCACTCCAGAGGAGTATCCCTACTGATTGCTAAACATACCCACTTTGAGCTCCAGGATTCGTTCATAGACCCTTTGGGTAGATTTGTATTTATAAAAGCAAAGCTGTATGGAGACGTGTTCCTTATAATGGCATTTTACGTACCCCCCACCCTTCCAGTTTGGTGTGCTGACAGAGGGCTTTAACTATATGGCTCTCCACCCCGCTGCTCCGGTGGTGTGGATGGGGGATTTTAATAATGTGCTGGATAAATCCCTAGATCGGATGACAGGCCCCACACAGGTCACGCCATGCTCCCTACTGACGAGATTTGCCCGACTTCTCCACGATTTCCACCTGGCGGACTCATGGAGAACCAGGCACCCAACACAGCAGGCATTTACCTGCTTCTCTGCCACCCACCAGTCTATGTCCCGGATAGACCTCATACTTTTCTCCAAATCACTCCTACCTAGGCTCGCAGATGTGGGCCTTTTGCCCAGATCGCTGTCTGACCATTGTCTATACTGGGCCACACTCTCCTTACAACACGCACACCCCCCAACAACGTGGCGCCTGAATCCCTTCTGGTTGACTCTCCTACCGGAGGATAATGACCTGGAATCGGGTTGGAGGGCATTTTTTGAGACCAAAGAGATGTCAGCGCGACCACACTTAGTCTGGGAAGCGTTTAAACTGTATGCTAGAATTACTTTACAGACTCAAATTAACATGGTGAAGCGATCTTCCAGAGCAAACATAGAAGAGGCGACACATACTTTACAGACTGTGGAGAGGGACTTTATAAACTATCCCATGACAGAAAAAGCAGGTAACCTTAGAATATACTCCAGAGTAGGGATGAGCTTCGAGTTCGAGTCGAACTCATGTTCTACTCGAACATTGCCTGTTCGCCTGTTCAGCGAACAGTGAACAATTTGGGCTGTTCGCAGCAAATTCGAAAAGCCGGAACACCCTATACAAGTCTATGGGAGAAATCTAAAGTGCTAATTTTAAAGGGTAATATGCAGGTTACTGTCCTAAAAAGTGTTTGGGGACCCGGGTCCTGCCCCAGGGGACATGGATCAATGCAAAAAAAAGTTTTAAAAACTGACGTTTTTTTAAGGAGCAGTGATTTTAATAATGATTAAAGTGAAACAAAAGTGTAATATTCCTTTAAATTTCGTAGCTGGGGGGTATCTATAGTATGCCTGTGAACGGGCGCATGTTTCTGGTGCTTAGAACTGTCCCTGCACAAAGTGTCATTTGTGCAGGAAAAAAAGTCTTTTAAAATCACTTATGGCTATTGTCGGGTCCCGTAATACAGAGAACACTCAATGAGTGTTCTCTGCATTAGCCGACAATTCATTCATTCATTGATTAAAAAAAAAAGCGTGGGGGTTCCCCTAAATTCAATTACCAGGCCCTTCAGGTCTGACATGGATATTAAGGGGAACCCCGTGTCAAATTTTAAAAAAAATTGACGTGGGGGTCCCCCTAAAAATCCATATCAGACCCTTTATCCGAGCACGCAACCTGGCAGGCCGCAGGAAAAGAGGGGGGACGAGAGAGCGGCCCCCCCTCCCTCCTGAACCGTACCAGGCCACATACCCTCAACATTGGGAGGATGCTTTGGGGGTCTGTGACCCCCTCAAAGCACCTTGTCCCCATGTTGATGAGGACAAGGGCCTCATCCTCACAACCCTGGCCGTTGGTTGTGAGGGTCTGCGGGCGGGGGCTTATCAGAATCTGGAAGCCACCTTTAACAAGGGGACCCCCAGATCCCGGCCCCCCCTGTTTGAAATGGTAAGGGGGTACAAACGTACCCCTACCATTTCATAAAGTGTCAAAATGGTTAAATAAGACAAACACACTTTTGAAAAATTCCTTTATTAAAAATAAAAAAAGATTCCAGCAGTGCTAATCCACTCTTGCTATCCAGCGACGGGTCTCCGGGGTCCAGCGATGGATGATCATATCCAGCGACGGGGGATCTCTCAGTCCAGCGCTGTCCATACATCCTTCTTCTGTCTCCACTCCGGAGACACTGCAGAGATCCCAGCGCTGACGTTTCTTATATTAGGAGGGCGGGGCCACCCGTCACCTGACCCCACCCCTCTGATGCTGGAGAGGGAAGCCAGGGGTTCCCCAGTGACGTGTGGGTGACCCCGCCCCCTCTGATGTAACGGAAACCTGCGTTACATCAGAGGGGGCGGGGTCACCCACATGTCACTGGGGAACCCCTGGCTTCCCTCTCCAGCGTCAGAGGGGCGGGGTCAGGTGACGGGTGGCCCCGCCCTCCTAATATAAGAAACGTCAGCGCTGGGATCTCTGCAGTGTCTCCGGAGTGGAGACAGAAGAAGGATGTATGGACAGCGCTGGACTGGGAGATCCCCCATCGCTGGGGATAATGGGTCGCACAAACTTGATCAAAATGGTCCTACTTCCGAAAATCCGGTACATTCTTTGGCACTCCCCTGTCTATCTGGTCCTCAAACACTTTAAGGTGATAGAAGCCCTCCTAAAACCATTTGTATGGGGCAATGCTAGGCACAAGCTTCCTTGGCAGAAACTTAAACAACCCACGGACCTAGCGGGACTAGCACTGCCTGACTTTAATTTGTATTGTCTAGCAGCTCAGCTATCGCAAATTTTTTATATAGACAAAACGGACAAAGACTGGGGGGAGGATGTGATGTGGGAAGGCTGGGGGAGGAGCCCGAGGCGGTGTCTGTGAGGACGGAAGGGGAGGCAGGAGATCCATGGCAGCAAGTCCGATGCAGATGCTGGTGAAGTGGGATAGAACACCGTGTTAGAGGACAGCACATGGTGACCCCCGCAGATGCCTATTCCCCACGATATTGGATCAGGAGACCAAGGAGGAGCGACTGATAGATCGGGGTGGACAGCAGTAAAGGATGCAGGAAACTGAACAGGTATCCCTGGTTCAATCAAAAAAATGGCTGCAAGAGAAAACATCTGATCCTGAGAACCCACGAGTGATTGTTGGTGCTAGCCTCCCCTCTGTCTCCTCCATACGCCCCCCCTCTTATCTCTGCCTTTGTGTGCTCTGTATATTATGCTCTGTATACTACCCTCCAGAGCCCCTAGGTTATCCAGCGCTGTTGCATCGTGAACTGTGTTTGAACTGTGTTTGCTGTGGAAGCTAAAGAGATTTGATGACTAACTGAGGGAGAGATGCAGCAGCTGGGGCTGGCTAAAATTTAAATGACTGGAGACATAAGAGAGGTCTTGATGGAGCAATGATTCTTTTTGAAACCTATGGATCTATGAGAGCTACGGAATTGAAATGTTTGTATGAACTGTACCAATGAGAGGACCTGTTTAAATGTCAATGACTGCCTAATAACCCTAGGAGTGGCTCAATTGATTAAATGCTGGAAGTACTGGAAACTACTAAACTACTAAACTGATAGTTGAAACTAGTACTGAGTTTTAAGTTCACTTAAGGACTAAGTATTGATACAGCTTAGTACTGACTGAAAAGGTTATGAACTATGCTACGAACTAAGCTGCAAATTAAGTGATGAACTCTGCGATTTAACTATGCGATAAGCTCGGAGCGATATCTACTGGAGAGCAACTTTCCTTCCTGTGGTAGATGGCAGCTGATTAGATAATTGGGTTAAGCTAATATAGAGCTGCAAAAGTATAAGGACATTCCTTTTTTTTTTCTTTCTCCCCCCCCCCCCCCCCCTCTGCGTTTTTTTTATTTATTGATTTTTTTCGTATCCTCCCGCCTCTCTTACGCTATACAGAGACCGGGAAAGAGGGATGAATGGTACGTTTTTCATAGGTTCTCTATAGGATTTTCATAGGTGCCCCAGCAAAATAAAATACAAAAAAAAAAAATCCACCAAGTCGCAGAATTTTCAATTCCATCTAAACTAGGGGGCCTGAGAGGGTTAAGTGACTGGAGACATAAGAGAGGTCTTGATGGAGCAATGATTTTGTCTGAAAACTATGAACCCATGAGATCTATGGAATTTAACGGTCTGCATGAACTGTATTAACGAGAGGAACTATTTAAATATCAATGACTGCCTAATAACCCTAGGAGCGGCTCAATTGATTAAACGCTGGAATTACTAAACTGATAGTTGAAACTAGTGAAAACTAGTTGAAACTTTTACTGACTGAAAAGGTTATGAACTAAGCTGCAAATTAAATGATGAACTCTGCGATTTAACTATGCGATAAGCTCGGAGCGATATCTACTGGAGAGTAACTTTCCATTATGTGGTGGATAGCAGCTGATTAGACAATTGGGTCAAGCTGAAATAGAGCTGCAAAAGTATAAGGACATTCCCCTTTTTTTTTTTTTTTTTTTTTTCTCCCCCTTATGCGTTTTTTTTTTTTTTCTCCTCTCTCTCTACGTGTCCTCCCGCCCCTCTTACGCTATATAGAGATCGGAAAAAAGGGACGAAGGGTACGTTTTTTTTTTATAGGTCCTTTACAGGATCTTTACAGGTGCCCTAATAAAAAAAAGTAAAAAAAAATAAAATAAAAAATCCATCAAGTCGCAGAATTTTCAATTCTTAAAGCAAAAGTGAAGACAAGTATTCCATCTAAACTAGGGAGCCTGAGAGGTGAAACGGCAGGATATTCTTCTCTCCCCTTACCCCTCCTTTCAAATCAATAAAAGCAAAGATTGGAACCGAGAGGTACTCCCCTCTATACAGGACAACTATTTTGTCAAACAAGATAAGTGAACAAGATACATGATGAGGGGAAGACCACATAAAACAACAGAACCTAAAACCCCGAGGGAGAGTTTAAATACTAGTGTAACTGCTAGTTCAATACAAAAATACTTGACAACTAAAGAGGGTAACCAAAAAAGCCCAGATGTAGAAAAAAAAACATCCTTGCCAACCAAAAACGCAAAAAAGGAAATGGCTAAGTTAAAAGGAGCCCAAGGAGATAAAACAAGAGAAGAAACACAGAGAGAGAGATGGAAACTTACGAGGGGGAAGGGGAAGAACAGCGAAGTATAGCTCAAATGCCCACAAAGATCGAGATGATGGCAATGTTTGAAAGGATGGAAAGTTTAATTAAGAGTGAGATTACAAATGTTCGGATGGATCTGGGCCATTTGCTGCGGAGAGTAGAAGAGGCTGAGGAGAGAACTGAGAAACAAACACAAGAAATCGCAGAATTAAAATCGCAAGTGAAAGCACTGCAAATAAACCAAAGAAATACTTTTTATAAAATGGAAGCACAGGAAAATCAAAATAGACGCCAAAATCTAAGGATAAGAGCCCTCCCAGAGCAAAATGGAGAGAAACTGGAAGAAAAAATAAGGAAAATATTTAACCCCCTACTAGGACGAGAAGAGGACGAGGAGTTAAAGATCGATAGAGTACATAGAATCAGCCTCTAGGAATGAAGGAGGAAACTCCACGAGATGTCATTGTTAAATTCCATCGGTATACAGACAAGGAGAAAATATGGAGGAACCTCAGAGACACCCGTTGCAATACGAGCAAACAACTTTGCAAGTATTTGCGGACTTGTCAAGTGAAACATTATCCAGAAGAAGACAATTAAAACCATTACTAGAACATTTAAGACAAGCTAATATTAAATATAGTTGGGGGTTCCCTGCAGCATTGATAGCACATAGGGACGGAAAGACGGTTAGATTGAAACTTCCGGAAGAAGTACAGGACTTTTGTACAGAGTTACAGATTCCAACCATTAGTATACCTAAGCGATCGGAAAGAGAAGAAAGACTAATTGAAGAGGGAATAGGGCAGAGAGCTTAATGTAGGGGGGGGGGGGGGGGGTAGGGGGGAGGGGGGGCTGGTGTAATTTATTACAAAAGAAACGAGATGGGAGAGGTAAAGTAAATAAAAGTTAATGTGGGTATGGGTGGAAACGGGAAGAGCCTCCCTGGACTATCTGCTCCCTCCTCTTCCCCCCCCCCCCTATGTCTACCGGGCCTTCATGGCCGGGGGGGAGGGGAGGGACACGGAATGCCGGGCTTGGAGCTTCACCCCAAGGGGTGAGGTACATATTCCAGGATGGGGATATATTCTGGATATAGGTACAAGGACCAAAGAGGGGTCTGGGAGGGTTGGGAGGAGGTTGGGAGGGGGGAGAAAGAAGACCCGACAGCAGAGAACCTCGTTAAGTGAGAAAAGAGAAAAAAACAGCCTGACTAAAATCTGTCTATAGTTAATTGTTTGTCATATAACGTTAGGGGGCTAAATGAATCAGCAAAGCGGTTTAAAATTTTGAAAGAAATAGAACAATATGAAGCGGGTATAGTGTTCTTACAGGAAACCCATCTATCATACGAAAGCAAGATTAGAATATATTCCCCCTAGGTTCCCGGTATGGTTTTATGGAGATTCTTACTCAAGGAACTCAAAAAGGGTAGCTATCGGTATAGGACGGGAGGTATACTATAAAATAGAAGAAAGATTAGTCGACCCGGAGGGTAGATTCCTCTTTCTGAAGGGGAAACTATGGGGAGTAGACTATACCCTCGCTAACATATACTGCCCAAATAGAAGTCCAACGGTTTTTCTGAAAGGAATATTGGAGAAACTATGGGATTTTAAAAGAGGAAGAGTAATTATAGCTGGAGATATGAACTTTTGTATGAATCCGCAAATGGATAGTTCGTCCCGTGTGCAGGGGATTGGGAAAGAGCAGAGGAGAATAATAAAACACAGGCTATATCAGTATCAGCTTATGGATGCGTGGAGAACTATGCACCCAAGGATACGAGACTACTCGTTCTATTCCCCTGTACACGGGACGTACACAAGGATCGACTACTGGTAAGTGGAACATAGGGTTCTGGACAAGGTGATATCCACAGATATAGGAATTAGAACATTGTCTGATCATTCTCCAATATGCCTGAAGATCAAAATCCCAGGATTTCAGAAATCTCCTTTTTCCTGGAAATTGAATAGGGAACTGTTGGACGAGAAGGGAGAGGAAATAATTAGGAATTGGAGTTTTTTTTTTTACCACTAATTTAAATGAAGAGAATATGGAAAATATTATTTGGGAGACACATAAAGCTTATATAAGAGGGATATATATTTCACTAGGTACAAATAGGAAGAGAGAAGGTATTAAAAAGAGTAGGGAGTTGAGGGAGGAAATCCATGGATTAGAGCAAGAACATAAAAAGGCAAATGGCAGGGAAAGTGGACAGGTAGTGGACCTATTACATAAACTGGCTATGAAAAGAGAGGAACTCGGGGAATTAATGGAACAGGAAATGAGGACGATATTTAATAGGATTAATAAAGAGAGATATTTATAGCGGCATTAAAAATAGTAAGATCTTAGCAAAGATATTGAGGAAAAAAAGATCGAAGAATTATATAGAGAAAATATTAAATAAAGAGGGAGAGTCGGTCTATAAAACTAAGGAAATAGCAGAAGTTTTTAGAGAATATTATGGGCAGTTATATTCCGTGAGAAAAAAAGAGACAGAAAAACAAGAGATGAAGAGAAGGGGAAAAATCAAAGACTATATATTTCAAGCAAATATCCCTAAAATACCGGGGGAATTGGCGCAGGAATTGGAGAATCCAATCTCAGTACAAGAAGTAATACAGGCAATAAAAGAGACCAAAGGAGGAAAGAGTCCAGGGCTGGATGGCTATATAATAGAATATCTAAAAAAGTTTGGAGACATATTAGCCCCAATTTTATGTGCATATTATAATGGACTAGGTACAAAATATGGACTGAGCGCGGAGGCCTCCACTGCGACAATCTCCACGATATTGAAAGAGGGAAAAGAGAATACAATATGCTCAAATTATAGACCGATCTCACTACTCAATACGGATGTTAAATCGTTCGCAAAAATATTGGCCGCTAGAGTAAAGAAGTTAATGCCTAGCTTAGTCCATGCAGATCAGGTGGGATTTATTGAGGGGCGAGAAGGAAAAGATAATGGAGTAAGGTCAATATTACTGCTTCAGAGGATGAAGGAGAGTAGAATCCCCAGTCTACTCCTATCAATAGATGCTGAGAAAGCTTTTGACCGAGTAGACTGGGGATTCATGATGGGTACCCTAAGGGGAATGGGGTTTGGACCCAAAATTTTGAAGTGGATAAAGGCACTATATAACAGCCCCAAGGCAGTGGTAAGAGTTAATGGGGTACTATCAACAGCCTTCAGAATGAACAATGGGACTAGACAGGGGTGTCCGCTGTCCTCCCTATTGTTCGTTCTGGCATTGGAGCCACTCCTGGAGACGATAAGGAGAAACCCAGATATAAAGGGGGTTGAGATAGAGGGGGAAATACATAAGACAGCCGCATTCGCGGATGATATTCTGTTTTATGTATCTAGCCCACGAATCTCCATGCCAAACTTGTTAAAGGCTTTACAGGAATACGGGGAATTATCTAACTTTAAAATTAACCCAAGCAAGTCAGAAATCTTAAACGTAAATATAAATTCGAGAGAAGAACTTGACATTAAGAGAGAATTCCCATTTCTATGGCAAAAAGAAATGAAATATTTAGGGATTAAACTGACTGCATCAATAGAAAAAATATACCAAATAAACTATATCCCCCCCTTCTAGAAGAATTGAGAGAAGAAATAAGGAGAATGAGAACAAAGCCCCTGTCATGGTTAGGAAGAATTAATGCCTTAAAAATGATTATTCAACCTAAAATCCTTTATAAATTTCAGCTATTACCAATATATATCCCCCCCCCCCCCCCCCTATATTTTAAAATGATAAATTCTTTAATTTCTAAATTTATCTGGAACAACAAGAAACCTAGAACCCCACTGAAGACTTTGCAAAAGGGAAAAGATGAGGGGGGTCTGAATGTCCCAGACTTTAGACAATATTAGCAGCAGCAGTGTTAACACGGGTGGTGGAATAGGCAAAATTAGAAAGTAAAAAAAGATGGGGAAAAATAGAACACAGTTTATCAGGCACAAATCTAGGTAGAGAAATCTGGACTCCTTTTAAAATATAGATCACTAGGGAAGACAACACCTTTGGTCACAAAAAATGTGTTTAGAGTATGGGAGGGAATACACAAACATAACAAGTGGAAATATAATTCCCCTTTAATTTATTTAAAAGATAATGATTTTTTTGCACCTGGTAAAAGTATAATAGGAGGGAAATGGATAAAACAAGATAATATGCAATTACGACACATAATTAAAGAGGGGAAATTGAAAACGCTAGCAATATTACAGAAACAAAATGATTGGATGGATTTGAATGAGTGGCGATACCCAGTGGCCTAACTAGAACCTTCAGGGCCCAGATGCAAGAAACCATGAAGGGCCCCCCTGAACCCCAGCCAGGGCCCTTCCCTCCGATGGTGGAACTCCAGGGCGTGGTCACAGGTATGACCTTTGTGAGCCCTGTAGTTCCACCACTGATATCAGTAGTTTTTTTTTTATTACATTTTTGTTAGATTTTTAGGTGCCCCATTGGGGGACTGTCCCTAGGTAGGATGGGGTCCCCGTCCCCAGAAGAGATGAGGTCCTTTTCTCCAGGGCATATGAAGTTACTGCCCCCAGGTGAGAAGGGGTCCCTGTCCCCAGGGGGAGATGGAGGGGGTATGTAATGGTGTGTGGGGATGGGGTCCTCTCACTCACCATGACCACGCTGTAGGCCGCACACTCATCCATGTTGGCCTGGGCTCCATCCAGTGTGCTGGACAGGCGATCAGCATATCTCCCAGAAAGACCTTTCATCATCTGTGTATGATGGGGGAGGAGGGGGTCTGGCGGACAAGCCTGCAGTGTCCTTCGGGGGGCTCTCATAGAGCTGAACTGCATCTGTGTGCTTAAAGATTGTTTACCCAGGAGAAGTATGTAGTGCAGTGTGGGCCGGACTCGAGGGGGGGGACTCTGGCTCGGGAGAACAAACATCGGATTGCATGGAGCAGGAGAGGGGTACTCTGAGGAGCCGGCGGAGGACACAAGTCATGCGGGAAATGCACAACTAAAGAGCAGCCAGTGCTATAGTCGAGCATGGAGCTCTGCTAGTCACCCTCCACCTCCAGCCACCCGTGTGCATGGTGCACTGGTACCCCTAGCTGCCTATGCTGCTGCCGGCCATATGTAGAGGGGGCTACATGGGCCCCCTGCATCACAGGGCCCGGTTGCAGTCGCGACTGCTGCACCCCCTATAGTTACGCCCCTGGCGATACCTGCAGCTTAGACATTTCGTCTCAAGACTACCACAACCGCTTAGAGATGGAGAAAATTTGACTGCCTTGGAGCGCATATGTGAGGGGAAATCCCCAAGGGCAGGTATTGCCCAGTTTTATAAGGTCTTGAGACGGGAATGTGAAGCGGAGGTACCAACTTTCATTAAAAAATGGGAAGAAGAGATAGGAGCACGGGGTGAAAACCAAAATATAGAAAAAATATTGAAGATGGTGCACAGATCCACGGAAAATAGTAAGATGATAGAAACAAATTATAAAATTTTAGTAAGATGGTATAGGACCCCAGATATAATGGCAAAGTACCAGGAGGGACAATCTGGGAAATGTTGGAGGAATTGTGGACAAACGGGAAGTTTGGCCCATATATGGTGGGACTGTCCCAAGATTAAAGAATATTGGAGAGAAATAATAAGATATATAGAAGTAATAGCTAAAATACAGTTACCTGAGAACCCATGGTTATGCCTATTCCATGCAGTAGATACCCCAATTAAGGAGTATAGGAATTCCCTCACAAGCTCATTAATAAACGTGGCAAAAAGTCTGATTCCGAAAAAATGGAAAGAAATAGAAGCACCCAAAGTAAAGGAATGGCTAGGAAAAGTTGAGGAAATGTATAGTATTGAAGGGCTGGGAATGGAGGAAGAAAGAGAAAGAGATTCCATGTGAAATGGAAATACTGGAAAATCTTTAGACAATCTATGATTTTTAACGAGGTAATGGGTCGGTAGGGGTGGGGAGAGGGGTGGGAGGGAGATATTTTAGAAGAACTTGAGAAGTAAAGAAAGAAAACCAGGATAATGTGAAAAATTTAAGGGCATGAATGTATCTTGGTCCTATGGTTTTCTTTTAATACTTGATTATGTTTTGTACGCAACTTAAATGAAAAATTTAAATAAAGAATAAAAAAAAAAGACTGGTTTCTATTTTTTTTTTTTTATGCCTAATATGGACTAGACTAATGTTAGACCCTATGGTGGCGATTTGCAGGAGGGACAGAGAATGAGGGCAGGAGGGTGGCCACTGCATCCCTTATGCACCACTACAGGAAGGTATGAAGCATAGCCTCCACGAGGCTGGGCCTGTCACCCTTGCATGAATATACCCCTATTTGGAACAATGGGACTCTCCCAGAGTTTAGACGGATCATGAGTAGTGGAAGGGGCATTTTTTATTTGTCTCACATAACCTCCGGCGGTAAACTAAAATCTTTCCATGCCTTACAGTCTGAGTATGAGCTCCCGAATCACTTCTACTATAGATGCATACAGCTTCGCCTTGCGTATCGGGCTCAATTTCCCCTAGATGATCTATCCCTAGCCCAAAATCCTCTGATGGCAGCAATTAAGACCCCAGATCCCAAAAAACTCATCTTGCAGTTTTATATTATGCTGTCGCTTCCTTCCATGACTGTGTCAGCCTACACACTAAAAAATTGATGGGAGAGGGAGATAGGGCCTATTACAGATGATGAATGGAGTGATGCATTGGACACCTGTAAACTAGCATCACCCAAACTCTCTGACAGACTGACCCAAGTTTTTATAACGCATAGAGCATATCTCACACCGCTTACAATTTCAAAATATAATCACACCTATTCTAGTACTTGCCATATGTGTTCACAAGTACCTGGTACCTTCTTTCATCTCCTGTGGGAATGCCCTAAAATTCAAATGTTCTGGTCACAAGTGGTGAGATTCCTACATGACACGATGGGCTCCCCCATAACACTCCAGCCGAAGCTGTGTCTTCTGGGAATCTTCCTGGATCCTGACTCTAATAAATATACTAAAATATTCTTGCATGAAACGCTATTTTCTGCACGGAAAGTTATTGCCAGAGTCTGGATGAGACCTGATGCCGCCAACCGTCTCGCAATGGTTCAGGGAATTTAACCTCTTCCCGACCAGCGCACGACGATGTACGTCGACAGAATGGCACGGGCAGGCATATTGGCGTACAGGTACGTCCAATATTCAATGCCGCCCTGCCACTCGGGACCCCCGTGAGTCCGGTCGCGGGACTCGCGGACTCGATCGCCGCGGGCATCCCCGCGATCGGCTCACGGAGCGGCTGAATGGAGGAAATGCCGAGTAAACAGCATTTCTCCATTCTGCCTAGCAACTAGTGACGCTGATCTCTGCTCCATGTGATTGGAGCAGAGATCAGTGTTCACTAAATGAAAGCCCAACCCCCCCACAGTTAGTAACACACCCCTAGGAACACTTAACCCCTACACTGCCACCCACTGGTTAACCCCTTCACTGTCAGTGTCATTTACACAGGAATCACTGCATTTATATAGCAGTGATTACTGTATAAATGACAATGGTCCCAAAAATGTGTCAAAAATGTCCGATGGGTCCCCCACAATGTCGCAGTCACAATAAAAATCGCTGATCGCCGCCATTACTCGTAAAAAAAAAATAATAAAAAATTATTAATAAAAATGCTATAAAACTATCCCTATTTTGTAAACGCTATAACTTTTGCGCAAACCAATCAATAATCGCTTATTGCGATTTTTTTTTTTTTTTTTTTTTTTTTTTTTTTTTACCAAAAATATGTAGAAGAATACGTATCGGCCTAAACTGAGGGTAAAAAATTTTTTTATATATTTTTGGGGGATATTTATTATAACAAGTAAAAAATAATGCGTTTTTTTCAAAATTGTCGCTCTATTTTTGTTTATAGCGCAAAAAACAAAAACCGCAGAGGTTATCAAATACCACCAAAAGAAAGCTCTATTTGTGGGAAAAAAAGGACGTCAATTTTGTTTGGGAGCCACGTCGCACGACCGCGCAATTGTCAGTTAAAGCGACGCAGTGCCGAATCGCAAAAAGTGGTCTGGTCTTTGACCAGCAAATTGGTCCGGTCTGAAAGTGGTTAATAATGTACTGCCGTAAAAGAAACTTGTATATACCCATAGAGGATACCCCTCCAAATATGAGAAGCTTTAGGACAGATGGCTCAAGAACTCTGCAACATGCACATAATGGTTTGATTTCAGATGGGCATTTTCCTATATTTTGATTGAGTCTAGGGGGAAATGTTGGGAGTGGGTGGGATGGGGTGGGTGGGCCCATGGAGGTGTTTGTATGGCTCTGGTACCAATTTGAATACTATGCAATGATGTACTTATTTCTGTGAATGACATATTGTGATTATGTATAAGAAGTTAAACAGAGACAAGTATATGCTAGAGAGCTAGTTATTAAGATGGAGATATATCAGATGGTATGTATTCAAACTAATATGGTAAACGAGAACTCTTCTCCCAGTATGAAAATTATTCTATCGAGAGTGCTTGCAGCAGTGTGTACACAATAACTGTCACAATACAAAGTGCAACTTATATCTCTACAGCATAATAATAGTGCTAAGTGCAATAATATATATAGAACCACATCCAGTGGTCTGACTATAAATCAGACTTATACGGCAAAAAGTGCTGAGTGCATCACAACAGAACCAAAGTGTCTAAAAGTAAATAATTATTGACTATAAAATAAATAATTACTGACTAAATAGACGTAAACTAGTGACAATGATAAAGTGCAAAAAAAATTGCAAGCAAAGTGCTAAGTGTAACACAAAATATCAAAAAACACATACAATAATTAGACTATAGATCAAACCTCTATAAACAGAAAGTGCTGAGTGCAAAAAATAGCAAAAACAATTGGACTATATCCAGCTGTTAATGACGTGAACACAGTCCCGTGATGATGTCATATAAACATATAAAGTGATTCTGTGCTGAAAATTGCCTCAGAGGCTTCCTCCACATAGGTGATTCCACGCATAAGTGTGAACACTGGGTAATTACCTTCCCGCTATATAAATATAGCGTATATGCAGCCTCCTCATAGATAAACCAGGAATCCCAGGGAAGGGGGTGAAAGGGGGGGGGGGCGGCCTCAGGGGGTCACTCTCAGATCTCTGTCAAAATACACTCCATCAAGATGTTCCAATATAGCTCAGAGAATGAATATAAGAGCAACCATAGTGTAGCATGTATTTAAAATTCACTACTTTTATTAATAGGTTAAAATTTACTCACAAACGAAATGGGGTTAATAGGCAGTATTAGCAGCAAGACAATTCAAATCGACCGCTCTGGTGCAAGCGTCACTTCCGGTCTCCGTATCCCGGGCTAATAATACTACTGCACACTTCTCTTAGCAAAGCCCATTCAAATCCTCATTTCCTTTATGGCAGTAAAATTTTGGCATTCAGTCACATACTGTCTCTGGACTGAACACATTTAAAGTAATCAAAACATTCTCAGCCTTTTCTTTCCTCACATTCATCAAGCCACTTGATAATAATTCTACAACATTCTGTTCACGTATAATGCAATTCACTTTCATGTCTCCTACTTCTTTAAAACCATAAATTTCTGCCATGTGCTTCCTTTTAATGTTCTGGTATGCTAAAATAATAATAAAGCAACCTGGTCTTATCGGTGTATGGAACTTTTTTTTTTTTTTACGCTCATTTACAATATAACCAGGGCTCAAGTCCTGCAGGAACTCACAGGAACGGAGTTCCTGTACTTTTTCCACAACAGGAACTCCGTTCCCATTAGCAGCCATGTCCTGCAAGACTTTGAAGTATGCGAGCTGTATGGCAGGTGCTACACCAGCACAGCTCGCAATAGTAAGCGCCGCACACCTGACCATTCAGGCATTGCCAGTAGGGGGCCCATGACAGCTTCCACTTCGATCTACCTGTCAATCACAGCTAGCTGACGGGTAGATCAGGTCCCTGCTGCTAAGAGATTGTATTTAGTCAGACCTCTTGTGATGTGCCCCTCCTGATTTTCTGTCTCCTTATCCTCCCCCCCCCCCCCCTTGTCCTGCATACTTGCTCTGTGTGTCCCGCTGAATCTCCCCCTCTATCTTCAGTGCCATATGATGAGAGAACCCAGATGAGGAGCACAGCTATTCTGCTCAGAGGACATGCAGGGAGAGAGGTGAGCTGAGGGAGGAACATCAGTTTGGGGTGGTAAGCTGAGCACAATACCTGGCAAAGTTCAATGCCAGGAGGGAAGTTTATGTGGAAATAGCTTAGGTTGGAATAGCAGCGAGTGTGTGTTGGAGCCCTGCAGAGTTTGCAGCCCCCCCCAAGCTACCATACATCTCCTAAGCAGGAACACATCACTATCTCCCCAAGCATTCTGTCCAGATAATGTGCAGTTAATTTATGACCTTTCCGTTTAACCCTGTGTTATCCAAACTCTGTTCAATGAAAAGTGTAAACTCACCACATATATATACAAAATAAAATTCCCCAATAAAGATCAGAACACGATGTTCACATTTGCATGGAAGCACAATTGAATGAATGCTGATTATTCAGAGAATTACCGTATTTGTTTATTGAGAATTGTTTTTTTATGTACTAACAGTTAAGCTTCATACACACAATAGGAAAATTGGATGAAAAATACCACTTTGAAGCGTTTGTGCATATGAGCGTATCATTTTTTTAATTTATATTTTTGGTGGGGGGAGTGGATCTTGAGTGGGAGTTCCCACACTTTTTTTTTCCCCAGGACTTGACCCCTGACTATAACCCTTCTGTATTGTCATAGCTGGTCAAGAGTTAACTTTTTTTTTTTTACAGACAAAATCTCTCACACAGGAATTTGTAATGAAGGAGCACTTCACTCCCTCCTTACAGGAGATTCACATGAGGGGAGGGGTAGAGGAAAACTGCAGGCTTTAGTCTTCCCGTGATGATTTCTCACACTTATTTATTTATTTTCACTCTACCTAGCTATTTTTCTGCTTCTCAAATATTTGTTAACCACTTGCCTACTGGACACTTAAACACCCCTTCTACTTTTCAGCTTTCGGTGCTCTCACACTTTGAATGACAATTACTCAGTCATGCAACACTGTACCCAAATGAAATTTTTGTCCTTTTTTTTTTCCCCCACAAATAGAGCTTTCTTTTGGTGGTATTTGATTGCCTCTGGGGTTTTTTATTTTTTGCGCTATAAATGAAAAAAGACCGAAAATTTGGAAAAAAACACATTTTTCTTTGTTTCTGTGATAACATTTTTCAAATTATAAATTTTTCTTCATAAATTTTGGCCACAATTTATACTGCTACATATCTTTGGTAAGAATAACCCAAATTAGTGGATATTATTTGGTCTTTGTGAAAGTTAGAGTCCACAAGCTGTGGTGTGAATCACACAAAATTGATCACATCTGATGTACTGGTGGCCTATCTCATTTCTTGTGACCCGAACAAGCCAGAAAAGTAAAAATACTCCCAAATGACCCCTTTTTTTGAAAGTAGACATTCCAAGGTATTTAGTAAGAGGCATGGTGAGCTTTTTGATGTTGTCATTTTTTCCCACAATTCTTTGAAAAATGAAGATTTTTTATTTTAATTTTTTCCACAAAATTGTCGTCGTAATAGGTTATTTCTCTCACGTGGCATGTGTATACCACAAATAATGCCCCAAAATAAATATATTCTGCTACTCCTCCTGAGTATTACGATACCTCATGTGTGGGACTTTTCCACAGCCTGGCCACATAGAGACCCAACATCCAGGGAGCGCCATCACGTGTTCTAGGAGTATAAATTACACATCTAACTTGTTGACTACCTATTTCACTTTTGAAGGCCCTGGAGCACGTGACACTGACGTGGCACTGATACATGGCACTGATGATAGATGGCACTAATACGTGGCACTGATGACACATGACACTGACAGATGGCACTAATATGTGGCACTGATGACAGATGGCACAAATACGTGGCATTGATGACACTGATAACAGATGGCATGTGACACTGACAGGTGGCACTGACAGATGGCACTAATATGTGGCACTGGTGACACTGATATGGCACTGATGACAGATGGCACTGGCACAGGTGGCAGTGGGGGCAGATGGCACTGGCACAGGTGGCAGTGGGGGCAGATGACAGTGGGGACAGGTGGCACTGGGGACAAATGGGCACTTTATTTTCCCTATTTTATTTTTTATTTTTTACACTAACCGCTGTGAGATCTCGCAGCGGTTCATCTCTCCCTCCTCACATGCTGTCTGTGTGAGGAGGGAGAGTGGCGATGAGAGATGATCTCATATGTTTACATATGAGATCATCTCTCATTGGGCACGCTGATCGCACTGTAAACGGCCGCTGTGATTGGCTGTTTACAGCGATCTGTGACTGGCTGTGTCCGGGGTACATCGCCAGCACCGAACTTCCCCAATGCGCGCAGAGGGGAAGTAAACAGGAGGACGTCCAGGGACGGCCTCCCGGCAGATAGCGTCCGCGCTGTAGCCGTCTTTTGGATAACACTTGCATCTGGTCTAATTCTCTTTTGCTAGACCCATCAGTGATATGACTATTGGATCACCAGGGGAGGGGGTGAAGTGAGTCCAGGCACACAGAACATGAGATGTGAAGAATAATATAGTAACGGCTCCCCTAATATAAAGGGGGTTAACGCCGTTTGCGATGTTCCCTCTCCGAGACACACATCCAATCGGTACCAATATCCACAGATAAACGACCCTTTCCTATAGGAGCTGATCCCTCTGGCAAAAAGACGAGACGCACTCTGACTCTGCTGAAGTAGGAATGACTTTATTAAAAACCAACATTGTATTTTTATACACAATTCTAAGGCACATGCTTTAACATGAACAAGAGCCCAGCATCCCAAGACGTCTGCTATGCTTCAAACGATCCCACCCAATACACATCTTTTCACAAAGGGTTAGCAGCCAGTCTGTCTGGCACTTTACACTACACACAAGGATAGACTTAAATGAACAATAGAAATGCAAAACAACTTAATTCCTCACAACAATGACACTTAACCCCCACATACAGTATACAATGTATTATACAGCCTTGAATATGGCTATCACAGACCATATCGGGGGTTTCTTTTATTCACCCTGTGTCCAAAGTGACCCCACTGTCACACATCTCCCCTTTCGGCAGGAGACTAACAGAGGAGGGGACCCCAGACGGGTTGACTCTGCAGTTAGTCCATGGATCCATTCTTCCAATACTGGATAACCCATCAACATTGCACTAGGAGCCCGGGAGGGCGTCGGTTTGCCGGGACAACCCATCAGCATTGCCATTTTGCTTACCGGGTCGGTAGCTGATGGTGAAGTTGTAAGGTTGTAGGGCTAAGCTCCACCGCAACAACCTGCCATTATCTCCGGAGACCCGGTTAAGCCAGACCAATGGGTTGTGGTCGGTGACCAGTGAAAATTCCTGTCCGTATAAGTAAGGGTTCAGCTTTTTAAGGGCCCAGACCAGGGCCAAACACTCCTTCTCCACTGCCGCATAGCTCACTTCCCGGGGTAATAGTTTTCTACTCAGGTATGCGACAGGGTGTTCTCCTCCATCCTCCCCAACTTGGCTCAGCACCGCCCCTAGTCCAAACATGGAAGCATCTGGGTCTCTGCAGCAAGTGGGCCGGTTCCAGCAGTACGTGTCTGTGCACGGGTAGTCACAGGGTTGACTTCATCGGGGCCCATCGGGGTGTAAGCAGAAAACATGGGGGCCAAATCATTCCCCAGTAGTACATCCGCAGGCAAGTCCTTCATCACCCCCACATTCACGTGTCCCGAACCAACCCCCCAATCCAGGTGAACACGGGCCACGGGTAGCCGGAAGATGGTACCTCCCGCTACTCTTACGACTACAGTGTCTCCGGTGTGTTGGCTCTCTGGGATGAGGTTCTTCCGTAGTAGGGTCATGGTAGCGCCGCTATCACGTAAGCCATTGGCTACCGTTCCATTGACCCGGACCGTCTGCCTGTGTTGTTGCCTGTTGTCCCGGTTAGCTGCTTGTATTGGATCAGCCTTGTGCTGGACGCCCCAATGTTCTTCCCCCTCAACGCAGTGGGCCGCAGGCATGGGTGTGCGGGGGCTCCCCCTTGCTGGTTGTCTCCATGACTGGGACTGGATGGCTGGATTTAATGGACAGTCTGGCTTTTTGTGCCCTAGCTGTTTACATCCGAAACACCTGATGGGTTGTGCATAGTCCTGGGCATTGAACCTGGGCTGCTGAGGATAAGTGGCCGCTGGGGTTGGTGCTGAAGCTGTGTTAGAGGCTGATAAACTGGGCCGAGATGGTGGATAGCGCTCGCTTCCGCCTGACCTTCGAGAGTCCAGATATTCATCGGCCAAAGTAGCCGCTTGCTGTACAGTCCGTGGTTGCTTATCTCGTACCCAATCCCGTAGTACCAGAGGGGTGTGGTTAAAGAACTGTTCTAAGAGTACTAGTTGGGTGATGTCTTCTATGGTATGAGCGTGGCTTCCCTGGATCCAGCCCTTAAGGTCTCGCTGCAGACGATGTGCCCAATCCACGTATGTTATGTGGGTTTGTTTCCGAGATTCTCGAAACTTAATCCGGCTGGCTTCGAGTGTAATGGCAAATCGGGCTAGCAGAGCTTCTTTTACCCGATCATAGTCTTTAGCGTCCTCATCCTCCAGGGCCCGATACGCATCCGCCGCTCTGCCAGTTAAATTACTTGCCAGTAAGACGACCCAATCTTTGGGCAGTACTTCATGTATCTGGCATAGTCTCTCAAAGTCCTGCAGGAATGCTTCAATTTCCTCCTCTCCCTCCTTAAATAGTTTGAACGCCCAAAAGGGTAACTTACGGACAGGCGCTACATTTTTAAGTGTTGTCTCCGATTGCCGTATTTCTGCCATTCTCTGTTCATGTTGCCGCTCTAGTTCTCTCTCCTGTCGCTCATCCTGCAGCTGGATGTCTCTAATGGAATTCTGTATGGCGGTCTCTGATGGGTTAGAACCATATAATGCCAGCCGCTGTCGAACTCGTTGCTGAAACAAGTCTTCAACTGACCGGGGTCCTGCATCACCATCCCTCTGATCCATCTCGGTTAGTTCCCTGATCAAGGTGGCCTTGTTCTTTGTCCCACTGGTCCCTCCACGGCTCTCAAGTAAGTCTTTCAGTGTGGCTTTCCTGCAGGCTGCATAGCTGGTCATTTACTGTGGTGGTTTGAAGTGTCCCAGTAACTGGAGGGAAGATCCCGCTGCTGCCACCAAAGTAACGGCTCCCCTAATATAAAGGGGGTTAACGCCGTTTGCGATGTTCCCTCTCCGAGACACACATCCAATCGGTACCAATATCCACAGATAAACGACCCTTTCCTATAGGAGCTGATCCCTCTGGCAAAAAGACGAGACGCACTCTGACTCTGCTGAAGTAGGAATGACTTTATTAAAAACCAACATTGTATTTTTATACACAATTCTAAGGCACATGCTTTAACATGAACAAGAGCCCAGCATCCCAAGACGTCTGCTATGCTTCAAACGATCCCACCCAATACACATCTTTTCACAAAGGGTTAGCAGCCAGTCTGTCTGGCACTTTACACTACACACAAGGATAGACTTAAATGAACAATAGAAATGCAAAACAACTTAATTCCTCACAACAATGACACTTAACCCCCACATACAGTATACAATGTATTATACAGCCTTGAATATGGCTATCACAGACCATATCGGGGGTTTCTTTTATTCACCCTGTGTCCAAAGTGACCCCACTGTCACAGATATATATTTTTTTTTTGCTGGTTATTTAAACTCCTATTATCAACCGATACCTTTTTTGATCTTTGGGTCCTAACAATTTAAGTTTTATCCACCAAATCCTGACACTTTTTTACAGTTAGTTTACTATTGAATCCAAACTTCCCCTCCCACTTGGCACATTAGGAACACAGCAGCCTCATAAGCAGGCGCAAAACATTATTTTCTTTTACAGAGACTATTCCCCATTGTCAGCGCCAGTCGGGTCTCTCATTGACCTATAAAACACTGGGATAGTGATCCGCAGCCCACGGTAACAATAGGTATACAAGAAGAGTAAAAATATCAGCACTCCTCACAATATAGGGAGAAACAAAAATAATTAAAACTTGTCTCTGCAGTACTGTTGTTTTTTCAATAAGGTTACAGCATCAACAGAAAGGCTAAACATGAGAGAGGAGAACCTAAATACACAGAAGAAAGTTACCCTAGTGATCTTTCTAGATCACTTAACTAAATAGCGCTTAAATCATCAGGCAATCAACCTCTGACGTTTGGTATACCTCAAATCTTTATTTTTTTGTCTGTCTGGACAGCGGGTGATGTGTTTTTTTTTTTTTTTTTCACCTTAGACCACGTCCCCAAATGCCTGTGTCTATGAACACTGGATTATCAAGATATTATACGATCAATCCCAATGTCAGAAATTACAACACATTAATCCAGAATCAAACAGAAAGAAGAAGAGATTCTTAGAAAGAATTAAGAATAATTTAAATTATCCTACCTCTTAAACACCAGGAGGACTGGATCACGTAGTTCAAAACCAGACAGTGGATCCGGGTCTTAGGCCCCCGCCCCTATTTCACCACTAACGTTGAGTGGGGGGACTCCTAATTCTCAGTAATCTTGAAGTCCAATACTCACCAAAGTTTTTTTTCGGGACCATTCAACCCAAAATGCACTAGTTGGTTTCGGCTAGAAGGTCCAAAAATGTTAAGATTATTCTTCTCTTGTGATCAGTCGAACTCCAGATGTATTGAAAAGCAGACAATTTATTTCAGATGTCACACAAAAGGATGATGCTTACAAGCCAAAATATGCAGTAAGAATCACACAAGAGCTGTACACCCCCTCTCTTAATATCTACAATAATATAGCTATAACGCTACTATTGGCTGAGGAAACACAGATAGCATGCCTGGTACAAAATGGTACTTTATTTGGCTAATTAGTGTATGCTGTACAGTCTTGTACAGTCTTGTCCGGTACAAAGTAGTCTCCAGTACCCGACGCATTTCTGATTCAAGCACCTTCATCAGGGGTATTGGTAAGAGTATATGCAGTCATAATTTTGTATTACTAAAAAATAGAAAAAACATATCATAGCAATAAAACATGGATATTGGCAACCATGAGGGACGAATGGACAACAATTGCTGTATGTGACTATGCAAAATGTTCCATCATACAACTTGAAAAAAATGAATGAAGCACTGCCAGCGGAGTTGTCGACAGATGTCCACCAAGAACGCCAGCGTCAGGGATCAGATTGGAGCCTGAGTTGACAAGGTCGGCCTCTCTTATATCTCCTGTGTAGAAATGGGAACAGGGGGGGGCGTGGCCAGGATGGTACTGTGCGCGGCTGCTTTTTTAGTGAGCTCCGCTTCTGCTAAAATTACCCGGATCCAGGACTGTCTTTCCTCCTCCACAATCAACCCCTCCGGGGCCCGGGGTTGGTGTCTGTTAGCCCCGTGGCCCAGCGGGAGAAGACTGAGGGCGCGGCGCTCTCCCGGCTGCTCCGCGGCCTTGCCGGTGTTTTAAGCCGCAGCCGCGGACTTTCCTGGCGGCCCTCACCCGGGTGGCGGAGCGCGGTGTTCGTGGAGGATCGCGGCGGGACCCCCGAGACCGGTGGCTGCACGGTGGGTGGACCCCTGCCTGGCGGATAGTTGCGGCCCAGAAGAGGAATCCGGACCTTCGGTGGTGAGTAGGCCGCGACCGCGGCCTTTCCTGATGGCCCCCGCCCGAGCAACTGCAGTACTCCCGGAGTGGCACCCCCCGCGGCCTGTGGCGGACCCCATACGTGGTGGGGCAGAGCCTGGACATCCGGAGGCGAGTAGGCCGCGACTGGGGCCTTTCCTGACGGCCTGCGGACGGCCCGGGGGCTCCATTCTGCAACCCCCCCCTGCACTGAGGTGGGGTCCCCTGCCTGGCCTGACCATTGCTGACTCCCCCCCCCCCCCCCGGTATACAGGGCTCTCTGGGACTTCGATTGGAGGGAGTTCGGGGGCGGCCCCCCTGACGGCCCCTGCGGGGTGAAACCGGGCGGGGGACTTCTTTAGCGCCCCAGCTGTCCTGGGGGACCCCAGCCGACGGATCAAGGGCGGCCTTGGGCACGGGAACGGGCCCTTCTGCCCACACACACCACAGCCCTCCCTTTACGGCCCGAAGACACTCGGACTCTACAGTCGGGGCACCAGAGATCTGCCGGCGGACACTCTCTGAACCCACCTGGACTTGTCCTGCGCCACTCTATCTGAATGAGGCGCCGGAACTCTGGCAAGAATTTTAGTAAAGGGGGTAAGCGTCTGTCTTTTCCATCCCAGCCAGACCCCCCCCCCCCGGGAAGACTTGGTCCCCCAGGAGGAGACCCGTACCACACGAAGTGCCCACAGAGCTTCCCAGACGGCCCCCATGGATCCAGCCGAGTCCCGGCCTCCCTGGCTGGCGGAGGTCATGGCGGCCATTGCCACTTGTCAAACCACCCTAACAGCCAAAATGGAAGCCGTGCAGCTGGATATGGGTCTTATCAGACAGGATATAGACAAACTCAGATCCAGGGTTACTGAGACCGAGCAAAGGGTGAGCAATACTGAAGACACAGTGTCCGAGCATGGAGCTGCACTTCGCACCCTTCAAACTAAAGTTAAAGCCTTGGAATACAGAGCCGAAGATGCAGAGAATAGGAACCGGCGCAATAATCTCCGCATTGTCACCCTCCCAGAGGGGGCAGAGGGGAACAACCCCACCTGCTTTGTGGAGGGCATGCTGCGGGACCTCCTCCCTGCTGCTCATTTCTCGCCTCACTTTGCAGTGGAAAGGGCGCACCGTGTACCACCTAAACCGGGGCCTCCTGAAGCCCCCCTGCGAACCTTCATCCTCCGCCTCCTTAATTTCAGAGACCGTGATGCAGTTCTCCACGCTTCTAGAACGGTCGGCGACCTTCAGTATCAGAATGCCAGACTGATGATCTTCCCTGACTACTCGGTGGAGACTCAGAAGCTCAGGAAATCCTTTGATTACGTGAAAGCGACTTTGAGAGCACGTAACATCCGCTATAGTGTTCTTTTTCCGGCCCGTCTACGAGTCCAGGATGGAGAGACGACCCGCTTCTTTAACACCCCCGGAGAGGCATCCGCCTGGATTGATTCGCTGGCGCCCGCCCGCTGATCGACTAACTACCTCTTCAGAATTGTTTACAACCCGTTCTACTGTTGGGATGCCCACGACCTTTGTTGCACCTGTTGTGCCCAGTTTTCACCGATGGTGGGCTCACCTCTAATGCTGGCAGAAACCTCCCCAGTAGCGGGAGTTTAAGTTGATACCCCTGACCTGAGATACGGTCGGGAGAGGGCTGTGACATGCCGCTCCTCTTTGCCCTTTCCTGCTCCCTCCTGGAGCATGGGGGCTCATACCATATGTTCCTTCTTCCCCCCCCTTTTTGGATCATTTTCACTGATGGGACAATTTGCAACTTTTCTTTATCCTCCCAGATCCCTGTCCCTGTCAGCCTCCTTTATAGAGCAGGCGGTTGCCTCACGCCTAGTGGGCCGCTCACTTGGTTACCTGCACCCCCCCAGGATGTCTGGGAGGGGTGGAACTTGCCTCCTGCACGGACCCCCAGTTGCAGCCGGCGAGCTGATGCACTTTGGGATGGATACCCTCCTCAGTTTAAGGGGGTTGGGTGGGGACTGTTCCCCTAACGGGGCCAGGGACTTTTGTTTCCCTTTTTCTTTTTTCATGTATGGTTATTGGGGTTTTTTGTTTGTTCTCTGTTTAGTTTTGTTGTACTTGTTTACTAAAAATATTGATATTTCAGTGTTGCATTGTCCTCGGATATGTATGTCCCGGGTCCAGCGGTCCAATCCGGGAGCCGGGTTCCACAATGATCCTGATCCTTCCACTGCCCCCAGAATCCATGTCCACACTTAACATTGTATCCTGGAACACCAGGGGATTGAACTCCCCGGTTAAGCGATCCCTGGTGTTCCAATTTCTTAAAAGCTATAACCCACATATATGCGTACTCCAGGAGACGCACCTCATCGGCAGTAGGCTTCTTTCCCTCAAAAAACCATGGGTGGGGTACCATTACCACTCCACCCACTCTAGTTTTGCCAGGGGGGTGAGTGTCCTAGTATTGAAGTCCCTCCCCTTTCGGCTCCTGGATCTGGCCTTGGACCCGGAGGGCAGGTATGTCATTGTTCATGCGACAATTTACTCAATGACCTGGACCATTGTGGGATTGTACTTGCCCCCGCCGGCCTCATTGCTGGTGCTGAACCAAATCACTAGCAAGATGGCCGAGTTTGCCTCTGATAATGCTCTTATCCTGGGTGATTTTAATCTAGTTCCTGACCCAGACATGGACAGACTGACTCCAGGGGGACACCATGGACCTGGGCTTGCTGCCTGGGCAGACACATATGGCTTGACGGATGTCTAGAGGTGGAGACACCCCGGGTCTCGGGCATTTACATGTCACTCTGCCACCCACAAAACATTCTCCCGCATTGACTTGGTCTTTGCGCGGAGCCCAGTCCTCCCACGGGTCGTAGATATACAAATATTGCCCAGGGGGATATCTGACCATGCACCTTTGTTTCTGACATTGGATCTTTCCCTGGGACCAGCGGTTAGACTATGGAGGCTTTCCAGGTTCTGGATCTCAGATGCCGCTGTGGATACTCATTTTAGGACCGAATTGAACAGCTATTGGGAGGAGAATGCAGGTTCGGCTGGGGTCACGGTAGTGTGGGATGCCTTTAAGGCTACCACGAGGGGGCACTATCAGACTATCATTGGCAAAATACGCAGGGAACGTAGAGCAGAGCTAAAAAAAGCAGAGGGAGAGGCGGTCTGCGCGGAGGCTCTTTTTGTCTGCACTCGGGACCCCCACCATTATCGGCAACTGCAAATCCTAACCAGGGAGGCTGTTGATCTCCGTACCTCTCTCACCCAGAAGAGAATGCTGGCTCAGTCCCAGCGGATCTTTGAGCAGGGGGAGAGGTCGGGTAGGATGCTGGCCTGGCTCTCCAGGGAACAGGCAGGGGGGTTGAGCATTTCACATATCAGGGACAAATTCGGTCAGTTGCATCACACCCCAGACGGGATTAACAACTGTTTTGCAGAGTTTTATACATCTCTCTACACCTCTAGGTCGGATTACGGTAAGGAAGAACTAACGACTTACTTGGCCGACATAGATATACCAATCCTCACGGAAACGTACCGAAATAGGCTGGACGCCCCTATCACGGTCCTGGAGATTCTCCAGGCGCTTAAATCTATGCAGGCGGGTAAGACGCCGGGACCGGACGGAATCTCGGCGGAATTCTATAAGCACTACGCTACGGAGCTTTCTGAAAGACTCCACCATCTTTTCTCTGCGTCGTCGCATATTGATAAACTTCCCGACACCATGAGCGAGGCGATCATAGTGGTGATCCCCAAGCCGGGGAAAGACCCCACCTTGTGTTCGTCATACCGCCCTATATCACTGTTAAATGCGGACGCGAAAATACTGGCCAAAATCCTGGCCAACAGACTAAACTTAGTCATCACGGCCCTTGTCCATAGCGACCAAACAGGTTTTATGCCGGGCAGAGGCACAGACATTAATATCAGACGCCTACTCACGCACATAGATAGAGCGGCCGGGGGAGAGACTGGCGTGGTGGCCTCACTCGACGCGGAGAAGGCTTTCGACTCTGTCGAGTGGGGTTACCTATGGGAGGTGCTCTCGCGATTCGGATTTGGCCCGGGATTTACGAATTGGATCCGCATGCTGTACCGCAGCCCCTCTGCTAGAATCCGTGCCAATGGCTGTCTCTCCGGACAGTTTCAGCTGGCACGGAGTACGAGACAGGGGTGCCCCCTCTCACCAGCCTTATTCGCCCTCGCGATGGAGCCCTTGGCTATCTTGCTGAGAGCGGATACTGGGATAAAGGGAATACAGGTAGGGCCCATCGAGGAAAAGCTGTCCTTGTATGCAGATGACGCTCTGCTTTATTTAGCGGACGCGTCGTCTTCTTTGGGCACTGCACTGGAACTGATTAATCGATTCGGTCGGTACTCCGGTATCCGCATCAATTGGGACAAATCGGTTCTTTTCCCACTCCACTCCTCGACCCCTCGCGTGCCTCATCCGCAGCTTAAATGGGTGGACAGTTTCATGTACCTGGGGATTAATGTCAGTGGTAGAGTTCAGAACTACCTGGAGGACAATATACAGCCACTCATGACACAACTAGGGGCTAGGTGCGCGGCATGGCGATCTCTCCCTTTATCCCCAGTGGGCAGAGTCAATTTGTTAAAAATGATCTATCTCACCAAGTACCTGTATTTCTTTCGTAATACCCCCATTTACATCCCCAGGACTTTTTTCAAGAGACTGGAGAGTCTGTTGATATCCTTTGTCTGGGCTGGGAGACCCCCCAGGGTAGCTAAGCAGATACTATATCTCCCACTATCGGGGGGGGGGCCCTGGCGCTCCCAAACTTTCAGATCTACTACTGGGCGGCCGTTTTGGTCACAATTCGGTGGTGGTTCTCCCAGCCCACACAAAACCCGGCGGTCACCCTGGAGGCAGCCATCCTTGGCTCCTATGTAGCTCTGAGTAACCTACCATTTCGGGGGCTTAGAGCGAGCTCCTCCATGACGGGCTTGATGCGTACCACGGTGAGGGTCTGGCGGGAGGCAAGGAGGAGCTATGGAAAGCCCAATCACATCTCCCCACATATGCCCCTATGGGGCAACCCCATGCTCCCTCACCTGAATAGTATCCCAGACCCTTCTTTGTGGGCGAAAAGAGGAATCGTCACTTTAAAGCACATAGTTCATCAGGGTAGGCTAATGACTTTCCAAGAACTGAGACGTACATATGAGCTTCCAATTTCTTTCCAGTTCAGATATTGGCAACTGAAGCACGCCTTTGGGGCTCAGTTTCCTGCCCCTCTGACTCTGGAATCGGACTCCATTGAACGCCTACTGACTTCCAGGGTGATGGGGAGAACCCTGTCGACCTTATATCTTTACCTAACGGTGGAACATGATACTAGTTTGACCAAAACCCGGGAGAAGTGGAGTTCGGACATTCCGTCCCTAGGGGAGGAGGAATGGGAGGAGTGCCTGACTTCTTACATTCCAACAATGATAGCCGCGAAAGACAGGTTTATACAATTCAAATTCCTGCATAGGGCCTACTTCACCCCGCAGAGGCTGGCGCGGATTTACCCCCAAAGAGACCCTAATTGTCAAAGGTGTAAACAGGAGGTGGGCACTTTCTGGCACATGGTCTGGTCCTGTCCCAAAATTCAGCCCTACTGGGAGGAAGTGGTTTCTACGCTAAATGCTGTGACCGGGTCGAACCTTCAGGTCGACCCTCAAACCCTACTATTGAGCCATTTGGCAGACGTTGAGGGGGACAGGTACTGTAAACTGTGCCTTACCTTCGCATTGTATTATGCCAGACGCGAGATTCTATTGAAATGGAAACTCGAAGACCCCCCTACCCCTGCCTTGTGGAGGAAATCAGTGAACCTGGTGCTCCCCCTGTATAAGTTGACCTATGAAAGTAGACAATGCCCGGGGAAATTTGATAAAATTTGGTCATCCTGGATAGACGCGTCCGCTGGTCTTGGTTCCCCCTCCCCCTAACTTTGAGTTGAGCTGAGACGGTGGTGATCCCCCCCCCCCCCCCCCCGGTTGACCGCCCTGTCCTCTCTCTCACGACCATTTCCTCCCTGCCCCCCCTTCCGCTGGCTCGCGCAGATGTCAGGTACCTGCATGATGGCTGTGAAGTTCCGCTGGGGATGTCCTGCATTTATGATAGAGTAATGGATACTCCTGTTATCTGTACTGCTGGATTATTGATTTAAGAATGGTTACTGGATGAAGGTGTTTTTTTTTTCCTTTCTACAACTGTGTAACATCGGATCTACTGTACTTTGCAATGTAATGCTGATTTGTCTAATAAAATTTTCTGTTAAAAAAAAAAAGAAATGGGAACAGAGGGGCGCCAGACTGAGACTCGCGTATATACATGCGTTTGTTGCACATGTACATGTTTACAACTGCACGTACGTGCAGGTATGTGGGTATGCATGAGCTGTTATTATATTTGTGTGTGTGTGTATATGTATGACTATATGTGTGCACACATATATACACAGTGGGTATCACCAGCATTATCCATTAACCATTTATTATCTGAAGATTTGATTTTATCCTTTTGAGAAGTATTTTTGGTCATGATATAGCTTAGAACCTTAATATTATACCTAGCATAGAGTCCTCTCTTTCCTCCATTCTCACCATTTTATTAATTCATCATAATTTATAATAATCAATTGATTTCCAAATTGCTAATTTTCTTAATTCATTTTTTAGTTAATTTACTTATAAAAATGTATTAATTTTAAATTTGAGGTATATTTATACATTTTATATTTATGTATTTAATCAATTAGTGAATTGATTGATTTCTGCAAATGTTATAAACTTATCTTCTACTATTAATCAGCAAGCTTCTTACTCATATTTACATTCACTTCGGTCTCAAGCCATCTACCTCTTTGAATCTGTGTATTTGATTGACGGGCTGGCCAGCCCATCAGATCTCTGTTTCTTTTTCCTCTGTAATATAAGACTGCCAGGTTTGCCAGCCAATCATGGTCTGATGAAGAAGCTGTAGCTTCGAAATGCATTACCATTTCTTGCCACTGTGAATAATCACATTTCCTGTTCCTGTGAAGTCACGACCAGCTGCTTCTTGTTTCCTGCCTCCTGGTTCCCAGCATTCTCTGGATCCCTGTAAGATCACACCAGTGCCCCAGGCTGCAAAGGGAAGACTTTTATGAGACTCCAGGACTGACGATTTTCACCACATACTGAACTCATCAATTTTAACCTGTGAGTTACTACTTGTTTTTATTAAATATATGATTTATACTGCACTCAGTCTGGCGCTCCTCTGTTCCCATTTCTACACAGAGCTCATCGCTTCACTCTAAGGGAGCTGCCTCCAGGTGCTAATCATACAAGATCTCGGATCATTTATGGACATTATGTTTTAACAAATGGTTTAATATTATGTGTGCTTATTCACACACATTTTATGTATACCTATATTCCAGTTGCTATATAATTTTATGTTATCACCATATCTAGCGCCGCTGTTCACCCCTATCTCTTATATCTCCTGTTCTGGCTCCGCTGAAGGTGAAACAGAGGAAGCTGAAGGACAGGAGGGACGCGAGTGCCTGAAGAGAATGGTCCCGGATGGACTGCTTGCCAGGATCCAGCAGTCTAGAACAAGCTGTGGTGTGCAGAGCAGGAACAAAAGGCAGCCAGGCAGGTAATCGGGAGTTAACTGAAGCCTGGGACTTAGACAGGAGCAGGGCCTCAGGAATAGCCAGGTTTGTCAGCAGGCAGGCAGTGCGTCACCAAATCATCCAGACAGGAGCAGGGTCAAAAAGGAAGCCAGAATCAGGAACCAGTAGTCAGAGATAGAGATATAGAGAAGTTCAGGAGCAAGGTCAAGGAAAGCCAGGGGTTCAGAAATGAGTATCAATTGGGCAAAAGCAGGAGACACAGGGTACGGGTACTGGACAGCTGAAGATCAGTCCGCAAGATGTTGGAGACAAGACTCCCTTTAAATAGGCCATTTGGCGCCAAGGGGAATTAGGGCTGTGCACACGCCTGTTCACCATTCTATGGCAAAGACTATGTGCTTGCGCACATCTATGCGCAAAGTGTCTCTCAGGAATTCCCTGACAACCAGTATCGCACGGTATTATCAGAGGGGAAAACTTATTTGATTTTTTGATTTGCCTGGTGATTTGAAAACTACTGTGTAGACAAGAGAAAAGAAAAGAGTGAAATAATAAGGGAAAGAAGGGTGAGATAAAAGTGAGAGCTCACCTGTAGGTTGAAGTGTCTTTTGTTTCTTTGTTCTGGAGAGGTGGCATTCTCTACCGCCTTCTCATAAGCCTGTTTCAGGTTCTGCAATCTATCAACATACCCCTTGTAAAAGGCCAAGGAATAGGGATGAGCCGAACACCTGTTTGGTTCGCACCAGAACTTGCTAACGGACCGATAGTTTGCGCAAACTTTCAAACCCCGTTAAAGTCTATGGGGCTCAAACGTGAGAAATCAGAGTGAATTTTAAAGGCTAATATGCAAGTTATTGTCCTTAAAAGGGTTTGGGGACCCGGGTCCTGCCCCAGAGTACATGTATTAATGCAAAAAAAAGTTTTAAAAACTGCAGTTTTTTTCAGGAGCAGTGATTTTAATGATGCTTAAATTGAAAAAATAAAAGTGAAATATTCCTTTAAATATCGTGCCTGGGGGGTGTCTATAGTGTGCCTGTAAAGTGGCATGTTTCCCGTGTTTAGAACTGTCCCTGTACAAAATTACATTTCTAAAGGAATAAAAGTAATTTAAAACTGCTTGCGGCTTTAATGTAATGTCTGGTCCCAGCAATATGGATGAAAATCATTGAGAAAAAAGGCATGGGTATCCCCCCCAGCCCATTACCAGCCCCTTTGGGTCTTGTATGGATATTAAGGGGCCCCCAGGCCCTATATGCTTAAAGTGTAGCTCCAGCCCAAAAATCTATTTTTAAGCTTTTTGCAAAACATACGGAAGGGTTGTCACCCCTGTATCCTTTGTTTTGCTGTCTGTGCGCACCTGTTCAGAAGATTTCACCTCACTTTCTGTCCCAATGACAATTGGATTTTGAAAATTTGGGGTTTTTAGTAAAACAAACTCTTACAGGAGAGACTTTCTCTTCCTAGGGGTAGATTTCCTCTCGCTTCCTGTTGTCTCCTTCTGTTTGTAAGTAGGATGTTTGAAAGTAGGGGCCTGCCCTATATACGCTGCAGAAATTTGGGCCTTAGATGTTTGTGTTGCCACAACACCGTAAGCCCTCACAGTTACTCTTGGTGGGCGCAGGAACGGGCCCTGCTGTGAAATATTAGATCAAGAATTGTAATTACATGCTCCTGTTAAACAGGGGCAGAAAAACTGTGCCTTAGGCACTGGTGCTGGTGCCACAACACTGCAACCCCTCACAGATACTCTTGTTGGAGCACAGGAATGAGCCCTGCTGCAAAGTATTGCATCAAATGTTGTAATTACATGCCCCTGTTAAACAGGGGCAGAAAAATTGGGCCCTGTCCAGTGCCATAGTCGCACAGATACTCATTGATGGCCCTCTGCTGCGTGTGCAGCCGCTGCAGCATGGCCAACATTGAGTTCCACCTGGTGGGCATGTCACAGAATAGGCTGTTCTTAGGCAGGCAGGTTAAATTTCTTTTGGAGGTCAGCCAGCCGAGCACTGGCATTATGACTGGCAGAAATGCACACAGACTTTCCTGGCCTGCCTAAGGACATCCTATAAGCCCGGGTCCTGCCAAGAACCACTGTACCACCAAGTTAAGGACGTGAGCCAAACAGGGAACATGGGTGAGTGTCCCTGTCGGAGGGCGGAGAGGAGGTTGGTGCCATTGTCGCAAACCACCATACCTGGCTTAGGCTGTCATGGTGTCAACCACCTCTGAGCCTGCCCCTGCAGAGCTGACAGAATCTCTGCCCCAGTGTGGCTCCTGTCCCCCAAGCACACCAGCTCAAGCACCCCATGGCATTTTTTTGCCGCCGTACTTTGCATAGCCCCTTGAACGCCTATGGAGCACCACTGGTTCCGAGGACAAATCTGCACATGAAGAGGCCATGGAGCAAGAAGAAGAGGGGGGGTGGAGGAGAGAGGTGTGTCAGAATCACCACTAGTAGCATTTTGGAGGCGTGGTACACTACTGCACCCTGTCCTGCATCCTTGCCATCAGAGTCACCCAGTGGGTCGTGAAAGATGGGCAAAGTCCCTGCCCATGCCTCCTGGACCATGAGTCAGCGGTAATATGCACCTTACCACTGACTGCCCTGTCCAGCGAGGGCAAGACATTGCCTTGCACATGCCGGTAAAGAGCTGGAATTGCCTTCTGTGAAAAAAAGTGGCGTTTGGGAACCTGCCACAGAGGAACTGCACATTCCCAAACTCACGGAAGAGGGCAGAGTCTACCAACTGAAAAGGCAGCAGTTGAAGTGCTAGCAATTTAGCCAAGCTATCATACAATCGCTGCGCATGTGGATGGCTGGGAGAGAACTTCCTGCAGTGGTGCAGCAGCTGGGGCAGGGAAATTTGCCTGGTACAATCTGACATTGGTGTACTGTTAGCAGATTGCCCGCAAGTACTTGGCAGTGACACACCTAACTCTACACCTTCATTCCTCTCAGTGCAGGTTTCTGAGAGGAGTGAAGGTATAGTGGGGTTGGAGATCCCAGCTGATGAGGAGCAAGGAGAGGTCCTCTTTGTTCTTTGGTGTGGGTTTTTTATATATGCTTGCCAACGGACTGCATAGCAGGTCAACATATGTCTGGTCAAGCATGTTGTGCCCAATCGGCTGCTGTTTTGGCCACGCGAGATACGCTTCAGACATATGTTGCAAATAGCAATGGTGCAATCTGCTGCACACATCTCAAAGGCCCACACCAAAGAACTTTTGGAATAATGCGCAGAGACAGCAGCGCCCTGCACATGCGGAGCTCTGCATTGTGATGCAGTCAGTTGGCTGCCCTTAAGCCTGCCCTTGGAGGGCATCCTGCCTCATTGGAGATGTGCCGCCTCCTCCTCTCTCCTATCAGGCACCCATGTAGAGTCAGTTACCTCATCATCCCCTCTCTCCTCATCACTGGAGAAAACCTGGCAGTATGCTGCAGCTGGGGGAACACGACTGCCAGTTTGCTGTCCTTGGGCATGCCCTCACTCTGGGCTCATGTAGCTGTCTTCCTCAAGCTGTGTACCATCATTGGAGCCCTCAAAATGCTGCGCATCCTCCTGCAGCATGTACCCAACACTGGTCAAACAGTTTGGGGGACTCCTCAGGACATGGTGGGGCTAGGGAACGAGTGACTGATGCCATTGAGCCGAGGGAAGAGGCCGCTTTGGCAGCTGCTTTGGCAGACAAAGTACCCTGAGCTTGGGTGAGGAGGATGAGAACGGCTTGGTCATCCACTCTACCAACTCTTCTGCATGTTGTGGCTCAACACGGCCAGCTCCCGAAAAAAAAGGACAAGCGTGCCCCATGGCCACGTGCTGAGGATACACTGCATCCACAACCAGCACTATTTGCTGTAGACAGAGCCTGCTTGCCCTCTTTTAGTGGCCTTAGCAATTGCCTTTTGGAGGCAGGGACCACGGGTATAGCAAAATAGAAAGTCTTTAGTGCTAGCTGTCCTACATGTGACTACTAAGCCCAGTAAGCCATCTTCAGGCCCTGCCAGCCCTCCTGGCTGTAGCTGCCCTTCTCCACTGCCCATGACACCACAGTCTATTCCTCTGGTTCTGCACCCATCCCAGACTGCATCCTCCCAGTTCTCTCAGTCGTGCCTCCAAACTGTATTATATATATATATACACACTACACGGACTGAACTATATACAGAAAAACCTTGGTTTGAGAGTTTCTTTGGGAGCGTTTTGCAAGGCAAGCACAATTTTTAAATACGTTTTGACTTGATGTACAAGTGATGTCTGGATATACATGTAGCGTCATGTCACAACTGAGTATAAAACAGAACAGAGGTACCTCTAAGTTTAGGAATAGGGTTACATTTAATGAAGGTACAACATTTAGCAAATAAAAAAATGTCAAAAAAGTTAGGTGTGGCGCTGTTCAGGTGTTGCAACTCCTATGTGAGTTGGGGATATGTCAGTGCGACGCTCTCTCCACACTATGTGACCCTGTGTCAGATTCTATTCTAAAGTTTAAACATAATGCTCATATCCATACATAAATACAAGTGTGCACAAGTGCCAGGTGCAGAGTGGTTCAAGGGTATAATCCAATGCTGGTATCATACTTATTCAAAACTGATACAGTGCTCATATGCAATCCATGTGAACAAAAAGGTAAGTAAACCGTAATCATATATTGTCTATTTGTAAAATCTAAATGATAAAATATATATATAAGCGTCAGGTGCTCTTCAAAGCCATGCCTTTGTCATCCTTATAGTGCTCCCTATAGGTATAGCACTCGCTAGAACAGTGGTTCTCAACCAGGGTTCTGCGGAACCCTAATGTTCTGCATGAGGTCCCCAGGGGTTCCGCGACGATCTGATTGTCAGGCAGCTGACAGGAGGATCACACAGACAAAGGCAGAGATAGGCAGGGAAGAGGCTGGCATCCCTTTTGGCTGTAGTGCGCTGTTCCCTGCAGGACCCTCCTCCCCTTCCCAAGTATGTGACATAATCTGGGGTGGAAAGGATTGGAGGATGAGGGGCCCGGGGAACAGCGCGCCTCTCGGGAAAGGTTCCCTCCGCTGGTAATATCGATCATTTGGCGTGCAGTACTGAGATCCACCAGCAGGTGTCTCCTGGCAGTTTGGAGCTGTCAGAGCTTTTCCCTGCTGGAATTATGTAATCGTTGGTCCGCAGTACTGGCGTTCACCAGCGGAGGGATCCTGGCAGTGTGGAGCAGGTATTACCTTCTGCAGTGAGGCGTCACATGACTGATAGCAGCCATTGTATAAATACCCGGCAAGTGCACACACACCTTGCCCTGGCATTGTCCTTTGTGCCCTGACCTGATACCCGATCCTTGATTCCTCACTCCTTCCTCCTGAACCTGTTGCAACCTGATCCCTTTCTCCTTTCTCCTTCCTCCTTCCTCCTGAACCTGTTGCAACCTGATCCCTTTCTCCTTCCTCCTTCCTCCTGATCCCTTTCTCCTTCCTCCCTCCTCCTGAACCTGTTGCAACTTGATCCCTTTCTCCTTGTCCCCCCATCTGCTGACCTCCTATTTATGACCCTGGCCTGGCTTGACTACGATTCTGGTTCTCCCTTTTTGCTACATATGCTGGTTTGTTCGTTTATCTTCACTGTTTGGTTGTTTTATTTGTTCACTCAGTTTGTATTGGTGTGTTCACATTTTATATGCATTTACTCTAATAAACTTACTTTCACCTATTTATGTCTGGTTCTCTCTGTCGCAGTCATAGTTCTGGTCACTTCTAGTTCATGACAGAATACCAGGGCCATTCCTGACCAGAAGTGGCTGCACAGGGGAACCATTTTGCTTCAGTTTGGTTGCAAACATGAATGCTGATGAGGTTATTTATTTTTCTCTGCTGGCATCTGAGAGTAGTGATTATTCCTGCCAGGCTTTGAAAGGATGGTCTACTGACCAGTTGTTTGCAGCTATCCGTTTGGCTCACTCCCTGGTTGATCAGGGTTATATATTGTTTGGGGAGGTGCAGCCTTTGATCAAGATCTGTACTGAGCTGGCCCTGCCCTGTATCCTAGATGGCCATGATGATTTCACTCCTCCTCCTTTTTAATATGAATCAGGTTGTATCTTTAGTATGGCTTTTTGAAGATGATCCTGCTGATTTTTGTGAACACTACTCAGCCTGTTCCTCACAGGTGATTACTGAGTGCATTGTGTCTGCTCAGTCTTTTGTTGGACAGGGAGACTTAAAACTACAGTTTATTCAACCTATACATTCAGCATGGTCTGACATGGTGCAATCAGCCCCAGCCAAGCAAACCACCTCTGCCATCAGATATCAGCCTACCCAAATGTATGTTTCCCCATCAGCCATGTCAACCTCAGTTGCAGCCCAGTACACGCTGCTCCCAACCAAATACTCATATCCAGTATCTGCCCCCCGTACTTATCCTGCATTCAACTCACCTGCCTCTTCTCCGCTGCCTACAAACCCACAAGATCTTCCCCCAGCTACTGGTACCTCTTCTCTGCCATATCACAATCCTCCTTTCCAGTCTGCTGCACCCCTTACCTACAGTCCTGCAGTCACCTACAGAGCTTCAGTGGCTAAGCCAAAGAAAAAACGAAAGTTTTTCCCAACCAAGATGATCTTACCATTAACCCAACCTGCCTCCACACCCACCAATCTGTTCCAGCCCGGAGTGCCAGAGCCAGAGTTCCAGCCTGATGTCCCGGCCTTCCAGCCTGATGCCTTCCAGCCCGATGTCCCGGCCTTCCAGCCTGATGCCTTCCAGCCCGATGTCCCGGCCTTCCAGCCTGATGCCTTCCAGCCCGATGTCCCGGCCTTCCAGCCCGATGCCTTCCAGCCCAATGTCCCAGCCTTCCAGCCCGATGCCTTCCAGCCCGATGTCCCGGCCTTCCAGCCCGATGCCTTCCAGCCCGATGTCCCGGCCTTCCAGCCCGATGCCTTCCAGCCCGATGTCCCGGCCTTCCAGCCCGATGCCTTCCAGCCCGATGTCCTGGCCTTCCAGTCTGATGTCCCGGCTGTCCAGTCTGATGCCCCGCTGCCAACCTTCCAGTCTGATGTCCCGGCCTTCCAGTCTGATGTCTCTGATGTCCCGGCCTTCCAGTCTGATGTGCCTGACGTGCCGCTGCCTGCCTTCCAGTCTGATGTGCCTGACATGCCACTGCCTGCCTTCCAGTCTGATGTGCCTGACGTGCCGCTGCCTGCCTTCCAGTCTGATGTGCCTGCTTCCCGGTCCAATGTGCTTCTGTCTGCTGTGCAGCCTGAGGTGTTCCTGTCCGCTGCCCAGCCTGATGTGCCCGTGCCTGCTGCCCAGCATGATGTGCCCACTTCCCAACCTGATGTGTCCGTGCCTGCTGCCCAGCTTGATGTGCCCATGCCTGCTTTCCAACCTGATGTGCCCGCTGACCAGCTTGATGTGCCCGCTGACCAGCATGATGGGACTTTGCTCATGGCCCAGCTTGATGCAATGGACTTTCCCCAGCAATCGCTAGTTGGAGCATCCAGAGGTCGCTCCTTCGAGGGGGGGGGGGGTACTGTCAGGAAAGGTTCCCTCTGCTGGCAATATCGATCATTTGGCGTGCAATACTGAGATCCACCAGCAGGTGTCTCCTGGCAGTTTGGAGCTGTCAGAAGAGCTTTTTCCTGCTGGAATTATGTCATTGTTGGTCCGCAGTACTGGCGTTCACCAGCGGAGGGATCCTGGCAGTGTGGAGCAGGTATTACCTTCTACAGTCAGGCATCACATGACTGATAGCAGTCATTGTATAAATACCCGGCAAGTGCACACACAACTTGCCCTGGTATTGTCCTTGTGCCCTGACTTGATACCTGATCCTTGATTCCTGCATCCTTCCTCCTTCCTCCTTCCTCCTGCCTCCTGAACCTGTTGCAACCTGATCCCTTTCACCTTGTCCCCCCATCTGCTGACCTCCTATTTATGACCCTGGCCTGGCTTGACTACGATTCTGGTTCTCCCTTTTGCTACATATGCTGGTTTGTTTGTTTATCTTCACTGGTTGGTTGTTTGTTCACTCAGTTTGTATTGGTGGTGTGTTCACATTTATATGCATTCACTAATAAACTTACTTTCACTTATTTATGTCTGGTTCTCTCTGTCACAGTCACATAGTTTTGGTCACTTCCAGTTCATGACAGCGCCACTGGAGGAGATATGAATTGTACTCTGAAGCCAGAAGAAGAAAGCTGGTGCTATGCCCAGCTGTGCCCAACAGTCTGCCCCATGTAATGTCCCCTGTCATGTCCCCCACACCATGTCATGTGCCCTACCCCATGTAATGTGCCCTGTCATGTGCCCTGCCCCATGTAATGTGCCCTGTCCTATATAATGTGCTCTGCCCCATGTAATGTCCCCTTTCATGTGCAGGGCCCGACTGGCTTACCGGAATACTGGGAGATTTCCCGGTAGGCCGCCTGCCCTAGGGCTGCTTTTAGTTGCGGCTGCATTGGTGCTCTCTACTGTGGATCCCAGCGCTGGCTGGCTCTGTGTTCGGCGGCCACTCTGTAACATGGCCCCGCCCCCCCAGACCAGCTTGTGTGATAGTGGATAGAACCAGCGTTCCGCATATCACACGAGCCGGTCTGGGGGGGCGGGGCCATGTTACAGAGCGCCCGCCGAACACAGAGCCAGCCAGCGCTGTGATCAAGAGGAGCAGATGCCGCCTGTACAGCCAGCCGTGTGTGCCTGGATAGGAGGATCAGCAGGGGGCTGCATATAGAGGAAATGAGCTTTCTATATTCCTCCATGCAGCCGCTGAATGCTTGCAGGAGGGAGAGGAGAATCAAGCATTCAGTGGCTGCATGGAGGAATATAGAAAGCGCGTTTCCTCTATATACAGCCCCCCTGCTGATCCTCCTATCCAACTTCTTTTACTGCCCCCCCCCAGTGCTTTCCTCCCCCACCACACTCTCCAACCCCCCATCCTTCTCTAGCCACCATCCCAGTGCTCTTCACCCCTTTCACCCCCCTGCCCCCAACCTGCTCTCCAGTTCTCCCCATCCTTCCCTAGCCACCATCCCAGTGCTCTTCACCCCTGCCCCCCCCCAGTGCTCTTCACCCCCCTGCCCCCAACCTGTTCTCCAGTTCTCCCCATCCTTCTCTAGCCACCATCCCAGTTCTCTCCACCCCTGTTCTTTCCGCCCCCAACCTGCTCTCTAGTTCTCCCCATCCTTCTCTAGCCACCATCCCAGTGCTCTTCACTCCCCCCTGTTCTTTCCCCCCAGTGCTCTTCTCCCCCCCCAGTGCTCTCCACCCCAGTGCCCCCCGTTCTTCCTCCCCCCCCCGTGCTCTGCTCCCCCCCCTGTTCTTTCCCCCCAGTGCTCTCCGCCCTTGTTCTCCCCCCTCCCAATGCTCTCCCCGATGTTCTTTCTCACCTCCCCAGTGCTCTCCAGCTCTCCCCATCACTCTCCAGCACCCATCCCAGTGCCCTCCATTCTCCCCACCCCTGTTCTTTATGGCCCCCTGGTGCTCTCAAGCTCCACCCATCTCTCTCCAGCCCCCCCAAGTGCTCTCTACCCCCCCCTCCCGTGCTCTCCACTCCTGTTCTTTTTGGCTCCCCCCCCCCCAGCACTTTCCACTCCCCATCCCTGTACTCTCCACTCCCCCCTGCATTTTGACCCCACCCATGTGCTCTCTAACCCTGCCAATTCTCTCCACCTCAAATATGGTGCCAAAGACAGTCACCAATGGTGAACAACCCAAAGGTACTAACGGCGCTTTTTTTTTTTTAAAACATAACCATAAAACTAGAAGTATGGATTTAAAATGTAATACAAAACTAAATATATGTAAATATCAACCTACACACAGTGAAAAACCTTATAGTATATATAATTACTTTCAAACCAAAAGCATAAATACTGTATGTTATTTAAACTCAATTCGTTCCTCTATGGATCACTCTACCTCTTTGTTACATATATCAGAAAAAAAAAAGTCCATTAAGTTTCAATAATAGTTCATAGTCAGCAAAATTACTGCAAGCAAAAAAATGTAAATAAAATAAAAATGTGGCAAGTGTTGCTAGCAGATCATTCAGAATCTCAGTATTCCACCACCGCACCTCCTGTGCAAATCCCTATAGGTTATGCACTTGCCAGAAGTGGCTGGTTCAAAAGCACATCTCTTATCAACAGATGACCTATCGTATCTTTAGCTCTCACATAAGACAAGGCATCGGATATATCCCATCGGTTATAAATTAGTCAGATCAGATCTTCCAACTATACCGCAAATGTCACTTCCCCATGTGTGTCCATCGAATGCGCTGTCAATTATTGATCGCCTTTTTTTTCCTTAAAGATGAAATTCATTCATTGCAAACTACACAGCACAGCAATGATCAACTGTTGACATAGGAAATCCGGGAAAGTTGGAGATCTTTTGTTGGGAAGAAATAGCTGCTCCTTTCTCCAGATTGATTGCAGACTGCTATATCTATCACATTGCACTTTATTGTGGTTTTCACACTTATATGATGGATGTTTTTTCGTTCTTTGTTTCTGTTTAGGTGCGCTGTTACTTTAAATAAATTCCAATGCTATCAAAGTGCTTTCAAATTTACATAAGTAAGATATGTTGTATTACTGCGATTTAGCAAATTTGAAAGCACTTTGATAGCATTGAAAATGTAGTTATAAGTAACGGCGCACCTAATTTTTATATAGCAAAATATTTTGGTGTTGATGTATTTGGGACTCTGATATACTATAAAGGGAACTTCTCAAACTCTGGTGTAAAGAGGAACTCTGATATAAAGGCTCCTTTGTCACCAGAGCTCCCTTACATCAGAGTTGCCAGTGTTTCCCCGTGAATCGGGGTACCCAGAGCCCCTTTTAGTCAAAGTTCACCATTACAGTATAAATGGGAACTCTGCAGGGTCTGATGAAAGGGCTCATTCAGACAGGTGCTGAGTCCCAACCTCCTGGCAGAGCTGTTGTCTGAGGTTGGGGTGGTGGAAGGATAGTTGGAAGGGGCACCAAAATGCACCTTCGCCTATGTACACAAAAATCCTAGCACAGGCCCTGCCTCTTTGTTAAAGTTAAAGTATAACTAAAGGCAAAACTTTTTTTTTAGATTTGGATAGAGTAGAGAGGAATTAGAATGCTTGTCAGTTTTTATTGCTGTCTGTGCTCCTGTTTAAGAGATACAACCTAATTGTCCTGTTTACCATGATCAGTGAATGCAAAAGAAAATCCCAAATATTGGGTTGTCCCCAGAAAAGTAATAGCGGGGAAATATTCCAATGGGGAACTAGTTCTGGTGACCTCAGGGTCCCCAAGGAAACCCCTTAATTTGCAGGAATTTCCTATCACTTCCTATTTGGCTATGGGACAAGAAGTGAAGGGATATCTCCACAATGGGACACATTTAAAAATAAAAATAAAATCTGACAGGGGTTATAACCCACCCTTGCTTTAATCCAAAAAAAGTTTTGCTTATAGTTCTACTTTAAGGTCAGAAATACTACTTGAGGAAATATTTTGTCATATTGAAGTTTTATACTACCTCCCACCCACCAGTGTATACTGCTAAATCATCTGGTCTTTCCTCAATGCAGTTAGAGCTATAGACAAGGTCTACCTTTTAGATTTTTCTTTTCTGTAAATCGTGAAGCTATATAAATCAATTTAAATAATGTGACATAAATAGGGCAGACAAGTGTTCCATCAGTATATCGGAGATTGGCAGTTTATGTCTCTATTCCTTTACAAGTGTAGCACTAACCCCCGAAGGAGCTGCTGGTTATTTTTGGGCTTACTATTACCTTCCGCTTTTCCTCGTTTCACGTCTAGGGAATGTCCCATGGTAGGTGACCCAGTAACTTGAGACTGACAATAGATCCAATTGAATGGATTTTATTTGCAAACTTCAACCATTGAACAGTCTTTTAACTTGGGATCAGAGGGTTGGAAAGGAATTCAGGTACTCTCAATGTCAAAGTCTATAAACGTTAAGGAACTTGCTTACTTTGACTGCATCCAGAGAATAGCCATTTGCAGCTGGATGAACACTCAGGTTGGACCAGGGGCGGATCCAGGGGGGGGCAACAGGTCAATTGCCCCCTCCGAGTATACCGCCAGCTGATGACAGCGTGGCGGGTTCCGCGGGTGCAAGCGTGGCGGGTTCCGCGGGTACAAGCGTGGCGGGTTCCGCGGGTGCCAGCACGGCCGGTTCCGCGGGTGCCAGCGCGGCCGGTTCCGCGGGTGATTGCGCTGAGTGGAAGGGTGGGGGGGGGCAGCTGGGCGGCTTAGGAGGGCTGCTGGCCAATCAGGAAGCCAGCAGGCAGGGGAGCAGGGAGATGACATCATCTCTCACTGCCCTGCATCCCTCCAGTTCTGCCCTCACTGTGTGGGAAGCTGTGTGCAGCAGAGAGATTACATCATCTCTCTGCTGCCTATCTTCACTCTGGACTCAACAAAAGAACACCTTAGCAGAAAAGTGACACAGTAGGTGACAATCCGCAATGTGTGGCAGGCTACGTGGCAAGTGGCAATCCGCAATGTGTGGCAGACTACATGGCAAGTGGCAATCCGCAATGTGTGGCAGACTACGTGGCAAGTGGCAATCCGCAATGTGTGGCAGACTACGTGGCAATCCGCAATGTGTGGAAGGCGACGTGGCAAATGACAATCCGCAATGTGTGACAGGCAACGTGGCAAGTGACAATCCGCAATGTGTGGCAGGTGACATGGCAAGTGGCAATCCGCAATGTGTGGCAGGCTATGTGGCAATCCGCATCTGGTGGCAGGCGACGTGGCAAGTGACAATCCGCAATATGCGGCGGGTGACGTGGCAAGTGACAACCCGCAATGTGTGGCAGGCTACGTGGCAAGTGACAACCCACAATGTGTGGCAGGCTACGTGGCAAGTGGCAATCCGCAATGTGTGGCAGGCAACGTGGCAAGTGACAATCCGCAATGTGTGGCAGGTGACGTGGCAAGTGACAATCCGCAATGTGTGACAAGTGACGTGGCAAGTGACAATCCGCATTTGGTGGCAGGCGACATGGCAAATGACACCCTCAGGGCTCCCACTGATTCTGCATTATGGTGAGTTGAACCATTTAATTTTATATTACAATGTATTAATAGAAATAATGCGCTTCAATCATCCTGACACCATAACAACCATGGTGCCATAATGATTGAAGCGCCAATACCAGCCATTTCCCATATAAATTGCCCCCAAATTTTTTTTATAGCTGTGCCCCTCCCGAGACTGGACTCTGGATCCGCCCCTGGGTTGGACAGTCCCTCTCACACAAGGCCTAGCAGCCAACAAGGTGCTTACTCAGGAACAAAGTCTTTGTCACAGATGTTGTTGCAGAACACATAGGAAACTAAGCTGTAGAACACTTGTAGGATACCTGGATCTTTTAGCTTACTTGGCGATATCCACAAGACTGGATTCTCTCTGTTACTTCAGCCCTTCCAGGCTCTTGTTAAGAAAACTACTCCTGTACATGGTCTTCTTATAAACAGTCCTCCCCTGGAATGCTCGAAGTTCAATGGGTCTCTCCCAGACCAGAGACGGCACCCAACCACCTCAGAATCCTCCTCTAGTTTCCATGCCTTGGGCTAGCCAGCCCCGAGGCATTAAAGTTGGGTGGAATCGCACCCCAGGCCATAGCCTTCCTGGGGTCTGGTCAGGAGGACCAGGACCATGTAATCAGCACCTCATACTGGACCGAAACCCCGAACCACGTGACGTCCGTATCTTAAATACCCTCACCCTCTCCCAGAGGGCACAGCAAGAGGGCCACTCCCACTGACCTGACTCAGAGAGAGTAACTTAAGCGCCTGACCAGACCATAGTTCCACACCTGCCACCAGAGACCGTGCCCACTGTGGCCAGGCTGAACATCTCACAGTCCAGTCAGACTGACACAGAAGTCAAATTTAGACAAACAGACCCGAACCAAACTGTAGTTTGGATAAAGTTTTAAGTTTGAAAAACACAGTGCATGCTCTTCAGGAGCCTGGTGCTACACAAGTATGTTTTATAAGTGTCATATAATGAATTTGAATTTCTACTGCTTTATTGGTCTCCAGCTATGTTTAATTTTATAATTTCTCTGCCTGGCTCCTTACAGAAAAAAATTATATGTAGATTTACCTTTTCTCAGACACCTGTAATGTGTAGGCCTTCCATTGCACTAAATTGCAAAAAAATAATTGACATGTCATATTTTAAGGCCTGGTTACATAGTCACGTCTATGCATTTTTTAGTGCTTATTCAGTTTTGCAGAAACACACTACAGTCCATTTAACATGGTTTCCTATGGGTCACACATGTTCACATCTGTGCATTTTATGGAAAGAGCCAGGGACTTTGTTCTGGTTTTTGGTTCCATAGACTCCAATGGATCAAAAACGTATATTGAAACACGCAAAATGCACCTGGAATATAATTTCCTTGCATTTTGCAGATTTACACTATAGTCCATTTAACATGGTTTCTTATGGAACATGTTCTGTAGTGCAAATCTGCAAAATGCAAAAAGCACTAAACTGCATAGGTGTGAATCCAGCCTTAATGCATTGCAATGCATGTCTTAAAACGCGAAAGTGATAACTAATAAATTTGGCATAACATAATGAAAAAAGCAAAAATATGTATGTGCATGTTTATCAATAGTCTGAGCTACTAATGTTCAGAAGTGCATGGATGCTTTTTGATGCTATGCTGTGCAATGCAGAATCCAAATTTTCTAAATCGCATTCCATTAACAAATATGATGGCTGATTGTAAAAGAAAAAAAAAAGAAACATTTTTTTATGTATATAATTTTTCTTTCTTTTTTTTTTTCTCATTCATATCATGTATTTACAATATTATTTCCTTAATAAACCAGTCAGTGGGCATAGGATAGTGCTTGGTAATAAATAATATGTTGCACATGCTTGAGCAAATGAAACAAAGAGAAAGTAGCTTAAACACAAAAAAAAAAAAAAAAAGAACAAAGTGTTAACACAAAAATCCCCCAGTGGAGTTTGTATGCAATCCTTAGAAACTAGAAACTATGAAAGTTTATCCTTGTTACTGTTGGTTCAGCAGGGTGTTCCTTCATCAGCTTTGAAATGTAAATAGTGTCTCATTCTAACAGGTGGAAATAAAGGAGGAGGTGAAAGGAGGAGTAGACATTTTCTGAATGTTTGTTTTAGTCACCATACTGTACACAGGTCAGGTAGTACACCTTAAATATATCTTCTTAGACTGCTACGTTATAGCTGTGTGTGCTGTAGTTTAACGCAAAAAGAAAAACCAAGAAGACATGCCATACATCTATCAAGGCTCGAAGCAAAGGGAACCCAGTTTCCCCCACACTGCCCTAACCACCCACTCATCTGGTAAAACATATGAGCAGCTCAAGCAAGAATGTCTTCAGAAAGGAACTTTGTTTGAAGATATTGATTTTCCTGCACATGACAGTTCCCTATTCTACAGTGAAAAACCAAACATCCCATTTGTATGGAAAAGACCTAAGGTAAGGGTTAACATTTAAATACGTATTATAAAATTGAAGTTTTTTTTTTTTATGGCAAATTAAAGTCTTCCTAACTAGAGTGAATGTCATCCACCTGTTACTTGAATATCTAAAGTGCTCTGGCAGAAGAATGCATGCTTGCCATGGATGGTCAGTACTTAGAGAGTGAGGTTAACACTATTGCGAATTAGATGCATTTTTTTCTCTGCATCCAATTCGCGTAGCAGGAGATTGTGACCGGCTCTCTATAGAGCCAGTTTACACATCTCTGCAGCGGGTCCAGTGCGAATTGCACACAAGTCCTGTGCATCTTTTGGTTCATTTCAGGTCTGAATTCAGACCACAATTTAGGGGGAAATCGGCCCTGAAATGATGAATGGAGACGCACCGGACTCCTGCTGTGAGCCTCTGTGTTCTCCAGTGTGAACCCAGCCTGAGATTCCATGGCATGTAGGCAGAGGTGGGATTTTCTGCAGGCGATACCAAACTAGTGTGTAAAACAAAAAGCTAACAAGAAAATGCAAATAAAAATTTAAGCAAAACCATTATGTATGAATATATCCATTCGTATCCAACTCTTAGTGATTCTAAGAGCCATGTCTCTGGGCACCATGTTTAATACATTGGAAAGTCTTTTATATAGAATTTTTTTGGTAAATTTTTATATTGGGTAGGTTGCAAGGTCTTTCCTCGAACCTCCCTTAGGCTGGGTTCACACTGCAGCGGTTTATGAGAACGGATGTGATTCGCACCGCACTGCAGTGCAAATCACATCCAATCTCTGTGCAATGCGAGTTCAGCCATACAGATAGTATGGCTGAATTCGCATCGCACACGGCCCAAACTCGCACAGGACCCTTTTTTTGGTCCGCAGCAGAATCGGATCGCATGGGTGTTCACACCATGCGATCCGATTCCTGTCCGAGTTTGCAGATCGCACTGTGATATGCGAACTGATCTGGGGGTGTCAACACCCATGTGATCCGATTCTGCTGCAGACCAAAAAAAGGGTCCTGTGTGAGTTTGGGTCGGGTGCGATGCGAATTCAGCCACACTATCTGTATGGCTAAACTCGCATCTTACAGAGATCGGATGTGATTTGCACTGCAGTGCGAATCACATCCGATTCTCGTCACCGCTGCAATGTGAACCCATCCAGGCTGCATTCACACCTGAGTGTAGTGTTTTCAAGCAGAAAATCGCGCAATTTCGCGGCGTTTTTTGCGGCATTTTTTCCGCGATTCACTGCGTTTTTTACCGCGATTTGCCGCGACTTTGTGCAGGGCAAAAGGTCACCAATGTTAAAAGAAGAAAAACGCCCAAATCTGCTCAATTCGAGCGACAAAAAAGGGTCCGGAACTTGTTTGAGCTTCAGGCGTTCGGCTTCAGGCGACATGGAGTGGAGATGTGAACCATCTCCATTGAAAGTAATACATTTTTTTCCCCTCCAGCGTTTTGTAGCTGCCTGAAGCCGAACGCTTGAAGTTCAAACAAGTTCCGGACCCTTTTTTGTCACTCGAATCGAGCAGACTTGGGCGTTTTTATTCTTTTAACATTGGTGACTTTTTGGCCAGCACAAAATTGCGCGATTTTCTGCTTGAAAACGCTACGCTCAGGTGTGAATGCAGCCTAATTGCTTGGGACCGGCACGCAGAAAGTGATAATGTGCATAACCAATAAGGCTGCATTCACACCTGGGTGTAGCTTTTTTTTTTTTGCGGCGTTTTTTGCTGCGTTTTTACCACGATTCGCGGCGCTTTTTACCGCGATTTGCCACGATTTTGTGCAGGGCTAAAGGTCACCAATGTTAACAGAAGAAAAACGCCCAAATCTGCTCAATTCGAGCGACAAAAAAGGGTCCGGAACTTGTTTGAGCTTCAGGCGTTCGGCTTCAGGCGACATGTAGTGGAGATGTGAACCATCTCCATTGAGAATAATAAAAATTTTCCCCTCTAGCGTTTTGTAGCTTCAGGCTTCAAGCTACAAAACGCTCAGGTGTGAATGGGGTCTTAAGGTGGCAGCAAATTAACCCACCAGCATGTCTTTGAAATGTAGAAGCAAACTAACGCAAACACAGGGAGAACATGCAGATAGTGATTTGGACCAAGGACCCCAGTGCTGCAAATCATATGTGCTAACCACTAAGCCATCCAAAACTACACTAAATGTGGCATTCACCAACCATTTAGTGGTGATGAATGTTCCTGGTAATATGTCTGAGGTTGGGTTCACATCTAAGCCGCATGCAGCTCACAGCAGTGGTCCCTGTTCTCTGTTTCATTTTTGCCTGAATTCGGCCCTGAAATGGAGCCAAAGAGGCATAGGACTTCTGTGCAATTTGCTCCACAGCTGCCCCAGGGATATGTGAACCGGCTCCATTGAGAGTCATGATCTCCTGTCATGTGAATTGGATGCAAGGAAACACGCATTCAATTCACACTAGTGTGAATTGGATGCAAGGAAACACGCATTCAATTCACACTAGTGTGAACCCAACCTTAAATTTGAACCAAAGTCTGCAATTTTTACTTCTCCTTCAATGGTCCAAGATGTTGACATCTACCTAGCTTCTTCGAGGTGCTGGTCTATGGCTGTCTTCATTGACCGGCGCAGGATGACATCACTCCTGTGCATGCAAAGAAGTTCAGTCATCCCGGCACACAGGATCTGTTCTAAGATGTAAACTGAACTGCGTAGGCTTTTTAGGTACCTCTGGAAGCCTGACTGAACTCCCTGCCTTTTTACTAGGACATTGCCTAGACATTCCCAGCTGTTACCCCAGACTATCACAAGATTGAGCTCGCAAATGTGGAGCTCAGAGATACTAGGTCAGGTGTGAAGAAGTTTAAATCAGAGAAACAGCTCCCTCCTGTGACAGTGGAGGTGAACAGTAACAGCTGGGAGTGTCTTAGCAAAGTCCTAGCAACAAAGCAGAATTGGGGGGGATGCCATTTTAGGAAGTTTTTCAGTCAGGCTTTGGGAGGTATAGAAATGGCCTACACCTATAGCAAGGGCGCAGTTGCACAGTTGGTATTTATCTGCAGATGTGCCTTAGCCGCATAAGCCATTTTTCTGGAAAAGGGTGAATTATGACTTTAAAATAGATAATTGTATTCCACAATTTTATAAAAAAATTGTGTTTTTTTTTATTTTTTTGGCATCTTCACAACAGTGGTACACATATATGTGGCCTCAAAGTGGGTAGGCCTTAACGCAGAGTGGCCGCATATATGTGTACCACAATGTAAACAAAGTTGTGCCGAGAGTGTGCACCCTGTGCACTCCTGGCACAGTTAAGCCCCATACACACTATCAGATTTTCTGCTGATTTTTTTGCTTCAGATTTACCAAAACCATATAATATGAGGTCAAACCCTAGGAGTTTCAATGTTTATGCAATCAGACAGGCCCTTGCACTACATGGTTTTGGTAAATCTGAAGACAAAAATGGTGGCAAACTGAAAGCTCCCGATCTCTACTTGCGATAGGGAGCTTTCCGATCATGTGACTGCTGTTATAGCCAATCACAGCGGTCACAGGATCAGAAACCCTGCCCCGCCTTCCAGCAGTAGAAACCTCTTAAAGTACCAGTAGGACCCAGTGTTAAGGGGGTTAAACTTGCCTTGACATATACTTTTCATTTATTGTTCTAGAACATGCTCACGTTTGCTGTTATACTGTATGCTAGCCCATGCACAGGCACGTAATTTCACAAAAATAATGCACATTTTCTTGTGCTCTTGCTGATCCTAAGCATTGGCGGATAACAAAGTAACTGAAAAGACCAGCTGATAGGTGAGGTTGGCCATATGTGAAGAAGTTGTTTCAAAAAGATTATTCACTCAAATTATTTCATTGTTGCAAAAGTGCAAATCCACTACAAAGTGCATGATATCAAGCTATGATTACTACCTCTGGGGTAGTGTCAACCATTGTAACTTTATATCGGCTGTATAAGAGAAGACTTTAAAACTTTGTGACTTGTTCTTTATACTGCCATAAATATGATGTCACACCCTGTATATGGTGTCATTGGCACACGATTGTGATCATGTTTATATTATGTGACTGTAATAATGTATGTGACCAGCCCTCATATATGAAGGTACCATATATACTAAACTACAGTGTGTTTCCTTAAATCAAGTGTTTATTTTGGTGTTGTGTATAGTTATATATATATAGAGTAGTGCAGATCAAAAGTTTGGCTTGATAGGTAATTTTACATTTATATGCTGGAAAGCAAGCTGCTTTTTTTTCTCATGTGTAGGAGATGCAGAAGTTTATTCGATATGGATTTGATATCACTCAGCAATAGATAAAGGCATATACGTCCATTAAAAAATGACTTGTGCCTAAATATGCCTGTAAACTGTTAAAGTGGATGTAAACCCACTCTCATCAATTAAAAAGTAAAAGTACTACCATATCTCTGAACTATAAGGATATACATGTCTGCTGCATGTATCCTTACCTTTCAAATGTCTCCCCTTATCTATTTGGTGCCCCCAAAAACTCCGGATTCAGTGGGCAGGACTGTTATCTGGCACTCAGTGGGCGGAGTTGTGATGCCAGCAGAGCCCCCGCCCACCTCTACACTCCCCTTGGCCAGAGCACATGAAATGAAATGTGAGACATCCACTCCTCCCCCACACAACACATCCTGTTGATAAAACTGAATGCTGCAACTGTAATTAGGTGACCAGAGAAACACACTGCACAAAAAAATAAATGAAATCACTGTAGCTACTCTTATGCCCAGCTCTCAGTAGATAAACCTTCCCTGGGTTAGTTGTCTGTGTTTAAAATTTCTGCTGCAACATATAGTTTTTTCCTGTGTATAACTTACACTGAACTTCTGCTATGATCTCCAACATCCAGTGAAAAGACAGGAAAGTAACCACATGACTTCAGCCTGCCAAGTCATGCTGAGGTGGGGAACATCCAATCCTTTCAGAGCTGCTGAAGAAAGGAGTGGGGGTGGGAATTAAAAAATAATGCATGTCTTAGGCTAGTGCACGAGATATGTAAATCACCTGTCAATCACAGCAAGGGGGAAGAACGGATAAAGTTTTCCAAGTTTGTCTGTATTATTTCACTGAAAAAAGATATGAGGATTGCTCAGAGCTAGATTAACTCTTTGTGGCAAGACTGGGCTGATGATCTGAAATTCCATACTCTATATTGTGCCAGACAAAAAAAAAATTGGGTTTAACCACTTGAGATCCGCGCTATAGTCAAATGACGGCTATAGCGCGGATCTCGAATGCCGGGACGACGTCTATTGACGTTGTCCCCTTTAAGGGCTCCCCGCGTGCTCCCGGGAGCGCGCATCGGGGAAAACCTGTCTTGGCCGTGTCCCCTGGACACAGCCAATCATAGATCGCTGTAAACAGCCAATCACAGCGGCAGTTTACAGAGCGATCGCCGCCTCCAATGGGTGATGATCTCAAATGTAAACAAATTAGATCATCACCCATTGCCGAATCTGTCTCCTCACACAGAGATAGCGTGTGAGGAGAGAGATACCGTGAGTGAAAAAAAAAGTGTTTTGTGCCATCTGTGCCCGCCAGTGCCCATATCTACCCTGCCAGTGCCCATATCTACCCTGCCAGTGCCCCTATCTACCCCGCCAGTGCCCACCTGTGGCCACCTGTGCACCATCTGTGCAACGACAGTGCCCATCTGTGCACCGCCAGTGCCAATTGGTGCCCATCTGTACCAATCGGTGCCCATCTGTGCCGCCTCAGTGCCCATCTGTGCCGCCTCAGTGCCCATCTGTGCCGCCTCAGCAGTGCCCATCTGTGCCCATCTGCTGCCTCATCAGTGCACATCTGCAATAAATCTGTCCAATAAATCAGTGCCCATCTGTGCCGATTCAGCAGTGCCCATCTGTGCCGACTCAGCAGTGCCCATCTGTGCCGACTCAGCAGTGCCCATCTGTGCCGCCTCAGTAGTGCCCATCTGTGCCCATCTGCCGCCTCATCAGTGCACATCTGTGCAATAAATCAGTGCACATCTGTGCCGACCCATCAGTGCTCATTTGTGCCGCCTCAAAAGCGCCCATCTGTGCCACCTCAAAAGCGCCCATCTGTGCCAGCTCAAAAGCACCCATCTGTGCCAGCTCAAAAGCGCCCATCTGTGCCACCTAAACAGTGCACATCTGTACAATCAGTGCACATCTGTGCCGACTCATCAGTGCCCATCTGTGCCACCTCTGTGCTGCTTCAACAGTACACATCTGTGCCACCTCATCAGTGCACATCTGTGCCACCTCATCAGTGCCCATCAGTGCAGGCTTAACCAGCAACCATGGCTAAACGAGTCTTTTCCGCCGAGGAGGCGTACCAAATTCTTTCCACAGCCGACGAGAGCAACAGGGAGCTCTCCTCTTCAGATTCCTTTTCAGATTCGGATTCTGAAGCCGACGTAAATTATGAGCCAGTCCTCAGCAGTGAAACACTGACTGAATCCGAGGAGGAAGATATCCGGCCCATCAAACGAAGGCGTTCTAGTGAGGCAGTGCCGTCCACCAGCACCGCAGTGCCGTCCACCAGCACCGCAGTGCCTCGGCAAGAAAGGCCAAGTACCAGTGGGGTGTCATCTCAGCCCCAAAGGGTTAGGAGCCATGCCGGCCTTCCCTATGCCCTTCAGAACCCCTTGTGGCTTCCTCCTAATTCAGGAGAGGCCAATGTTCCCCCTTTCACTGCCCAGCCAGGAGTCCAGGTGGACATGGAGAATTTTACCCCAATAGATTTTTTAATTTAATTTTTACGGAGGATATGTTGTCGTCAATTGTGGCCCAGTGCAACCTGTATGCACAACAATTTATTTTGAAAAATCCGACATCTTATTATGCCCGTCCCTACGAATGGAGAGACCTAACGGTGGAGGAGTTCAAGGTTTTTTTAGGCCTTACATTTAACATGGGACTCAACAAAAAAAAAATCAATTGCGTACCTATTGGTCAACCCACCCCCTCCACCACTCACCGCTCTTCTCCGCAGTAATGCCCAGAACCAGGTATCAGATGATCCTGAGGTTCTTACATTTCAGCGACAATTCCCAGTGCCTTCCACGAAATGATCCAAATTACGACAGGCTTTACAAAATTCGACCAATACTTAATTGTTTTTCAGTAACATTCCCCAAATTGTTTACCCCGGACCAACACATATGTGTGGATGAGTCCCTTATTAAATTTAGCGGCAGGCTTAAAATGAAGCAATTTATGCCCAGCAAAAGGGCCCGCTATGGGGTGAAGGTCTACAAATTATGCGACCGAGCCACAGGGTACACATATTCATTCATAGTGTACGAAGGGAAGGACACCCAGCTGCAGCCCCCTAATTGTCCGGACTACTTGGGATCCAGCGGAAAAGTTGTTTGGGACCTCATATACCCCCTATTGGATAAAGGCTACCACCTGTATGTAGTTAACTTCTACACATCTCTGCCCCTGTTCCACAACCTTCACCGGAAGAAGACGCCAGCATGTGGCACCGTAAAAAGGAATCGGAAGGGCTGAAAGTCTGAGAAACGAGGTTCTGGCAGTGAAGTGGAGGGACAGAAGGGATGTGTATATGTTGTCTTCTATCCACAATGATACCTTCGTGGAAATCCCCAGAAGGAATGGCCCCGTAAAGAAACCAAAATGCATTTACGAATACAATTTGTTCATGGGGGAGTCGACTTCAACGACCAAATGATGGAACCATATCTTGTCACAAGACGGACATACCATTGGTACAAAAAAGTAGCAATTTATTTTTTTCAATTGGCCATTTACAATTCCTATGTCATTTACCGCAACTCCACCCAAAACCCCAAACGTTTCTTTGGCTACCAGGAGGAAGTTTTCACTGCCCTTATTTTCCCAAACGGCCCACCAGAAAATATCCGATCAGACGTTATTAGTCGACTCTCCGAGCGCCACTTTCCCGATAAAATCCCTCCCAAACCAACAGGCCAAAGACGTCAAAAAAGATGTAAGGTGTGTACCAGAGCAGGAGTCAGAAGAGACACATCTTATTATTGTGCACAATGTCCTTCCCAACCAGGCCTCTGCATAGGCGACTGTTTTCGGCGTTACCATACTTCAATAAATTTTTAGTGAAGTACGGTAAACATAATCCTCAGTTCCTGCCTTCATACACCTTCACACCCCTTATGCCACTGCCTGCTCTGTAACTGACCCTGGCTTGTTATTTGACCACTCTTATGCCTGCCGATTCTGTACATACCTCTGCCTGATCTGGAACTGACCCTGGACTGTTATTCGACCATGCTTCTGCCTAACGATTCTGTACATACCTCTGCCTGATCTGGAACTGATCTTGGACTGTTTGACCACGATATTTGCCTGCCTCTTGGACTGATCTTTGTATTCTTCAACTGGACTAGTGGGATTTAACATGGGGTCTCACATATGTGAGGGGCTCCAGTATAGTTTTTCTGGAAGAAGAAAACAATTTTCTTTGTTTTCTTATTCCTAGATTAGGGTCTGGAGACTCGGAGGCTTCAGAGAGATTTGGGAGGGAGAAGCCTCTACCCCTATCCCCATTCTGTCCTGAACGAGGCTCTACTTCTGTCTGCTGCCTGTAGGACATACTGCCGTCATGCCACACTGACCACACCACAAGGAGCTGCCTACTACCAGGACCAATATTTTTGACACTGTTGACATCTCTGCACTGACCCTGGACTGTAATATGGACAGTATCCCTGCCTGCTGCCTGAAAAACTGTGTTCGCTGTTGCTGACCAAGTCCCTGCCTGCTGCCTGGACCAGTGATATCCTAATGTGGACAACTGCGCTTCTCAAACCACAGGTAATCTTTTCTTTACCCTTTGCTCAGCATAATGTATTTGGGGGTGTAATTCTTGGTATGTGCAGGCTATGTGTCCCTGGAACGCCGACGGTGTTCTTGCATGTTACGCCTCTGTATGTGGCCAGGCTGTGTAAACGTCTCACACATGTGGTATTGCCATACTCAGGAGGAGTAGTAGAATGTATTTTGGGGTGTTATTTTTGCTATGTAAATGCTATGTGTTGGAAATATCTTATAAACGGACAACTTTGTGTAAAAAAAAAAAAATGCGTTTTCATTTTTTTCCACATTTTCCGAAAACTTCTGGAAAAAAATGAACCATTGAAAAGACTCATTATACCTCGTAGATTATACGTTGGGGTGTTAGGTTTCCAAAATGGGGTCATTTTCTGGACGTTTCCATTGCCCTGGTGTTCCAGGGCCTTCAAAACTGTAATAGGTGGTTGAGAAATGAAATGTGTAATTTATGCTCCTAGAATGCCTGAAGGTGCTACTTCAAAATTAGGCCTCTGTATGTGGTCAGGCTGTGTAAAAGTCTCACACATGTGGTATCGTTATACTCAGGAGGAGTAGGAGTATGTATTTTGGGGTGTTATTTGTGGTATGCACATTCCGTGTGGGAGAAATAAGCTATTACAATGAAAATGTTGTGAAAAAAATAAAAAAATCTTAATTTTGCTAAGAATTGTGGGAAAAAATGACAACTTAAAATAACTCACTATGCCTCTTACTAAATACATTGGAATGTCTACTTTCCAAAAAGGGGTCATTTGGGGGGCATTTGTACTTTTCTGGCTTGTTAGGGTCTCAAGAATGGAGATAGGCCTTTAGTACATCAGATGTGATCTTTTTTTGCAAATCTTTATGATTTGCACCATAGCTTGTAGACTCTATAAATTTCACACAGATCATATAATATGCAATAATTTGGGTTATTTTTTACCAAAGATGTGTAGTAGTATAAATTGTGGCCAAAATTTATGAAGAAAAATTGATAATTTGCTACATTTTGTCACAGAAACGAAGAAAAATTAATTTTTTTTCAAAATTTTCGGTCTTTTTTCATTTATAGCGCAGAAAATAAAAAACCGAGAGGTGATCAAATACCACCAAAAGAAATCTCTATTGGTATGAAGAAAAAGACAAAAAAATAATTTGGTTACAGTGTTGTACGACTGAGTAATTGTCATTCAAAATGTGAGAGCACTGAAAGCTGAAAATTGGTCTGGGACTGAGGGGGGTTTAAGTGCCCAGTAAGCAAGTGGCTAAATCCACTTTAATCTGGCACTTCAATCCATCAGTTGTCTGGTCTAATCGCTGTCAGAATATATACTGAATGTATGACCAAATCTGAAAGATGGCAAGCCATTTCATGTCATAATAATACAAATGAAAGTTTTAGCTAATATAGTACCTTCTTTAATTATTTATTTGAAGTAATCGGCAGAGCAGAAGTGGGAAAAGTCACTGGTAATTCAGAATTACAGATTCCTAGTATGTGGGTGGTATTTCAGGGTTTGAAGCACAATGAGATTATGGAACGAATGTTCGTTCTTTTTTTTTTTTTCTTTTTTTTTCTTGCATGATAGTCTTCATTTCAAAAATGAAGAGGTTACTAATTCCAAAAAATATTATTATTGAGGGTTGATAACTTGGATAGGGATGGGAGGTTATCGGTTGCCTACTGGACTGCAGCAAATCTTTCAGCAAAACTTCAGGGGCATCTTCCTTTATACACATATATACAGTCTCCTTCATTTTCATCTTGCACACACTTGTTTGCGCCAGCTGAATCACTTCAATGATCTGACATGCTTTCAGTCAGATTAGCAATAGCCCATTACAGGCAGGAACTTGTAGCCCCTCTTTGTGTAGCACAGTTGCAGTGAAACAACTTGTAACTTCTCCTCTGTAGCCACTGATCCCAACACCACCTCTTCACACACTGCCAACCCACCTGATTGCAGCTGCCCCTTTCACTAGCCCTCCAGGCTAACTCTTCTCCAGCCCACCTGGCTGAATCTTCACCAGTCCACCAGACTGTCTCTCAGCCACTTCGGCCCCAGAAGAATTTACCCCCTTCCTGACCAGAGCACTTTTCGCAATTCGGCACTGTGTCGCTTTAACTGACAATTGCGCTGTCGTGTGACATGGCTCCCAAACAAAATTGACGTCCTTTTTTTTCCCACAAATAGAGGTTTCTTTTGGTGGTATTTGATCACCCTGCGGTTTTTATTTTTTTGCGCTATAAACAAAAAATGCATCGCATAATTTTTTACTTTCTGCTATGATAAATATCCCCTAAAAATATATAAATAAACTATTTTTTTTTCCTCAGTTTAGGCCAATATGTATTCTTCTACATATTTTTGGTAAAAAAAAACGCAATAAGTGATTACTGATTGGTTTGTGCAAAAGTTATAGCATTTACAAAATAGGGGATAGTTTCATTCAACCTACCCAAAAGTGTACATAAAAAAACACAGGTTTTTAAAATACTTTATTAGACAGCTTCGGGGGTCTTCTCGCCGGACTCCTCCGCTATCTTCTGCTCTTTTACTAGCGGAGGAGCCTGGCTTTCTCTTTTAATCGCCGCCGCCATCCAGGGGTCTTCTTCCTACTTCGGGGGTCTTGTCCTGCTCTTCGGGGGCTTGTCCCGCTCTTCGGTTCTTCTTGCTGGGCCTCCGCTTTCTTCTTCCAGCTCTCTAACTAGCGTTGGCCTGGTCTTGTCGCCGCCACCACCTTCTTCTTCCTTCCGATGTTGACACAACGCTCTCTCCAGCCTTAATGGCAGGGGCATGTTGTGCGGCGACTTATATAGGTACAAGGGGCTGGGTCACCAGGTGATGTCACATGGTGACCCCGCCCCTTGTGATGTCACAGTGCCAGCATCCTCCGGGACTGTGACATCACAGTCTCTGGGACCCCGAAGAGCGGGACAAGACCCCCGAAGTCGGAAGAAGACCCGCGGACGGCAGTGGCCAGGCTCCTCCACTAGTAAAAGAACAGAAGATAGCGGAGGAGTCCGGTGAGAAGACCCCCGGCGATGGAAAAAGATGTCCGGAGCTGTCTAATAAAGTATTTAAAAAATCTGTGTTGTGTTTTTTTTTTTTTTATGTACACTTTTTTCCCTCAGGGGAATGGGTAGGTGTACATCGTACCCCATACTCATGCACAGAATCCTGGATTCCGCCCGCAGACCTGGACAACCAACGGCCAGGGTTGTCGGGAAGAGGCCCTTGTCCTCATCAACATGGGGACAAGGTGCTTTGGGGTGGGGGGGCCGCAGGGCCCCCTTCCCCAAAGCACCCCCCATGTTGAGGGCACGTGGCCTGGTATGGCTCAGGATGGGGGGGGCGCTCGCTCATCCCCACCCCCTTTCCTGACCGGCCGGGCTGTGTGCTCAGATAAGGATTTGCTATGGACTTTGGGGGGGACCAAGTCCGCCGGATAATACACAGCATAAGAGGTTGTTTTAATGAAAGCAAAAATTTGCCTTGCTGTAAAAAAATTGACGCCCCTGTCACACAGTTGTGCAAAAATTGGTCTTTGGATGTTAATGCAGTGGAGGCCCGTCCATAGGGGGCACCCGGGCGCCGCCCCCCCCTCCCATGTAGTAAAAAAAAAACAAAAAAAGTAAAAAAAAAAATTACCTTCCCTATGTGCACTGGCGGAAGCGCCACGTCTATGCAATCACAAGATTGCAGACGAGGCACTTAATTTGGCAAAAAAAGAGCGCTCTGTGGCACAGCGGATCGCACCACCGCTTCCGGCGCGATCGACTGGCCGAGCAAGTGCACAGACTTGCACTTGAGTGAGCGGTGGGTGGTGCTTCCGATGTCACTCAAGGAAGTGACGTTGGCACGGCACTTCTCTGTTCTGTCCAGCCTGAGAGGATCAGGTAAGGGGCTGCCGCATGGCAGCTTACAAATTCTCCATTATTCATTCAGCGCCGCCGCCGGTACCCCCTCCACATCCACAGGGTTACTATGGTGGTCGCACTCGGCAGCATACACCCCCCCCAGAAGCTTTTTTTTTTAAAAAGGGTTATTAATAATAACCCTTTTTTTAAATCTTGTCTAAGGGGGGAGTATGCTACCGACCACCGATAATAACCCTTATTTTTAAAATCTTGTTTAATGGGGTGGGGGGGGGGGTTAGGGGGGGTTAATGCTGTCGATCACCGATATTAACCCTTTTTTTTTTAAATCTTGTTTAGCGGGGGGCAGTTATGGGGGTAATGCGGCCGACCACCGATAATAACCCTTTTTTTTTAAATCTTGTTTGGGGGGTATGCTGCTGACCATCGATAATAACTTATTATCGGTGTTTGGCAGCATACCCCCCAACAAGATAAAAAAAAAGGGTTATTATCGGTGGTCGGCAGCATACCCCCCCCAACAAGATTTGCATGTTGTAGATATGTGCGATTTGCATGTTGTAGATATGTGCGATTTACAGGTTGTAGATATGTGCGATTTACAGGTTGTAGATATGTGCGATTTACAGGTTGTAGATATGTGCGACTTACAGAATGCAGATATGCGTGATTTACATGTTGCAGAATGCAGATATGGGCAATTTACAGAATGCAGATATGTGCGATTTACAGGTTGTAGATATGTGCAACTTACAGGTTGTAGATATGTGTGATTTACAGAATGCAGAAATGCGTGATTTACATGTTGCAGAATGCAGATATGGGCAATTTACAGAATGTAGATATGTGCGATTTACAGGTTGCAGAATGCAAATATGTGCGATTTACAGGTTGCAGAAAAGGTGCCTGATGTGGGTATACACAAGATAGGCATGATTCATCTGCTTTAGTAGAGCCCTGTATATAATGTGCAGCCTTGTATATGATGTGCAGAGCCCAGTGTATAATGTGCAGCCTGGTATATAATGTTGATTCGGTAAGGGGTGTGGCTTGTGAGAGGTGGGAGGGGCCACATCTGAGGGGGCATGGTCTTGCGCCCCCCCTCCTAAAACTTCACCAGCCGCCACTGTGTTAATGCCAGGACTGCAACTGCAACTGAAACCATGAGTATCCCCTGAGTGGGTTTAAGTAACTAGCACACATTTGATCACTGTGCAGATACCTGGTGTCAATATTTCAAGTATGCATTCTTTTGACAGTACTACTGAGCAGGTAAAAACTGCTGCCAAGTTTAAAATGAATGGGAATGATTACCTGGTCGGTGCTAAATGCTTACCATCATGGTTTTCCTGCTGCCTTCAGTTTATAGTGCATGCAAACTTTGAATTGACACTTGGTTGGCTACAGACCACATTGCTGCACAGATTATTTAACGTGCTTGTTGTCCTGGCAACACATGTATGCCATCAGTTCCATGTGACCTCTTTAATGGTGCTTGTGCGTGTTCCATAACTGGTAGCAAACCTACTTCTTGATTGATCAGTCAGGGCCGGACTGGCTTACCGGGATACCGGAGATTTCCCGGTAGGCCGCCTGCAATGGGGCTGCTTTTAGTTGCAGCTGCATTGGTGCTCTCTACTGTGGATCACAGCCCTGGCTGGCTCTGTGTTCGGCAGCCGCTCTGTAACATGGCCCCGCCCCCCCGACCAGCTCATGTGATAGGCGGAACGTTGGTTCTATCTACTATCACATGAGGCGGTCTGGGGGGGGCGGGGGCCATGTTACAGAGCGGCCGCCAAACCCAGAGCCAGCCAGCGCTGTGATCAAGAGGAGGAGATGCCGCCTGTACAGCCAGCCGTGTGTGCCTGGATAGGAGGATCAGCAGGGGGCTGCATATAGAGGAAATGAGCTTTCTATATTCCTCCATGCAGCCGCTGAATGCTTGCAGGAGGGAGAGGAGAATCAAGCATTCAGTGGCTGCATGGAGGAATATAGAAAGCTCATTTCCTCTGTATGCAGCCCCCCTGCTGATCCTCCTATCCAACTTATTTTACTGCCCCCCAGTTCACCTCATGCTCCCTGCCCCCCCAGTGCTCTCCTCCCCACCACACTCTCTGGCCCCCCACCCACAGTTCTCTCCACCCCTGTTCTTTCTGCCCCCCCAACCTGCTCTCCAGTTCTCCTCATCCTTCTCTAGCCACCATCCCAGTGCTGTTCACCCCCCCCCACAGTGCTGTTCACCACCCCCCACAGTGCCTTGCACCTCCCCAGTGCTCCCCCAGTGCTCTTCTCCCCCATGTCCCCCCCCCCCACAGTTCTCTCCACCCCTGTTCTTTCTGCCCCCCCAACCTACTCTCCAGTTCTCCCCATCCTTCTCTAGCCACCATCCCAGTGCTCTTCATCCCCCCAGTGCTCTTCACCCCCACCCCCTAGTGCTCTTCTCCCCTCTGTTCTCCCCCCCCAGTGCTCTCCACCCCATGCTCTCCACTCCCCCCAGTGCTCTCCCCTCTGTTCTCCCCCCAGTGCGCTCTCCACACCCCCGTGCGCTCTCCACCCCCCCAGTGCTCCTCCCCATGCTCTTCTTCCCCCTGCCCCCCGTGCTCTCCACCCCAGCGCTCTCCCCCCTGTTCTTCCCCCCCTCCCAGTGCTCTCCTCCCCCTGTTTCCCCCCCTGTTCTCCCCCCATGCTCTCTACTCCCCCAGTGCTCCCCCCTCTTCTTTCCCTCCAGTGCTCTTCACTCCCCCCTGTTCTACCCCCTAGTGCTCTCTACTCCCCCCAGTGCTCTCCCCCCTGTTCTTTCCCCCACTGCAGTGCTCTTCACTCCCCCCAGTGCTCTCCTCGCCTGTTCTTCCCCCTCAGTGCTCTCTACTCCCCCCAGTGCTCTCTGCCCTTGTGCTCTCCCCCCTGTTCTTTCTCACCTCCCCAGTGCTCTCCAGCTCTCCCCATCACTCTCCAGCCCCCACCCCAGTGCTCTCCATCCCTCCATTCTCCCCTCCCCTGTTCTTTATTGCCCCCTGGTGCTCTCAAGCTCCACCCATCTCTCTCCAGCCCCCCCAGTGCTCTCTATCCTCCGTGCTCTCCACTCCTGTTCTTTTTGGCTCCCCCACAGCACTCTCCACTCCCCACCCCTGTACTCTCCACTCCTCCCTGCATTTTGCCCCCACCCATGTGCTCTCCAATCCTGCCAATGCTCTCCACCTCCCATAATGCTCTCCAATCCCCCGTGCTTTTCCCCCTGTTCTTTCTGGCCCCACTGGTGCTCTCAAGCTCTCACCCCTACTCTTTGTACCCCCCCAGTACTTTCCAGCCCCCATGCTCTCCACCCCTGTTTTTCTGCCCCCCCCCCCCAGTGCTCTTTGCCACCCCGCACTCTTAGCCTCCTCAGTGCTCTCAGCCTACCATGCTCTCCACCCCTGTTCTTTTTGGCCCCCCCAGTACTCTCAAGTTTCCCCCTAGCACTCTCTGCTCCCCACCCCTGTGATCTCCACTACCCCCTGCTCTTTACCCCCACGTGTTCTCCAATCCCGCCAGTACTCTCTGCTCCCCTTCTCTCCAGCTCCCACTCAGTACTCTCCACTTTCCCATGACCAGAGGACAGGCTGACTGGGGCCGGAAAATGGGGACGGCTGAAGGTGCAGGTGGCCAGGAACCACTCTATCTCACAGCAAACATATCCTCTGGAAGGAGCACTGTCCTCATCCAAAACGAGAACAGACCCTGTCTGCTGCTGGCTGTCATGGATATCCTGCTGGCATGCAAGGTACCGTACCGAGCGTCAACAACACACCTTCCCACAGACAGGGACTGCAGGCTGGGACATGGGGCACAGGAGGGGCTGCATTCATGGGCTCAGTGAGGCTGAATTCATGGGCACAGTAAAACTGTATTTGACGGGCACAGTGAGGCTGCAATAATGGGCACAGTGAGGCTGCAATAGTGGGCACGGTGAGGCCGCATTTGTGGGCACAGTGAGACTGCATTCACAGGAAGAGTAAAGCTGCATTTGGTGGGCACCGGCCCCCCTTAGTGTATTCTTTCTGTGGAAGGTGGTCCCCCCCCCACGTTCTGAGTTCCTGGGGTCCCCCTTGATGATTGTCCACTTACCACTTTTAATGGAATTTGCATATATATCTCCCTATGTGATTTCATATCTATATATAATACACTCTTCATCAAATGTACTTTAAAATATATGGTTTTCCCTTTCATGAACAAGAAAATAATGACGTTATGCTGTAGGGTTGGTATGACATTTTTTCCAGGGCTGGTTTTTATTCCCAGTCCAGCCCTATTGATCACTCCATCTCTACACTGAAGAATTCACCTTAGCGATCCATCTCACTAGCAGTTATCACCGTATGATTGTATTCACTCTGTATACAGGGAAAATCGAGAGCCTGGAGACAAAAACTCAGCGTGTGCCCCAGGGATTTCCCAGAACCCTCTCTGACCCTATAAATCTCCTAAATTGTTACACTGTGCTTGTTTGCTGGCTGTCCCACTTTTGTGGTGGTTGTATACTCATTTTTTTTAACTTTTACCTACAGGAAAGCCTATAATAAGGCTTACATGTAGGTAAAAAAAATATCTCCTAAACCTATGTCTCCTATGTCTCCTATGCCTTTTGCTTTGCAGGTGGTAAAAAAATAAAAATAAAAAATTAGCGGGTTTACTACCGCTTTAAGATGTGTGGATATATTAAAATGGTTGTGATCCTGGGCATGTGTTTTTAAACTAGACAATGTTGTCTCTTTTTTAGGACCATATTGCAATGACCTATTGTTTATGCCTTTTCACTGAAGTTTTTATTTTTATTTTTTTACTCATCTGCAAAGGAAAAGGCATAATGAGCTAGTATGCATCGCATACTAGCTCAATATGAAATACTTACCTTAGAACGAGGCCCCGACATCTGGCCCAATCCACGCCGAGGGAGCTGACATGTTCCCTTGGCGTTTTTTTGTGTATCAAGGCTCCGGCACTGTGAGTGGCCGTAACCGCGATATCGTCACTTTCCGGCAGGGTCGATTTCTTTCCGGCAGGGTCCGGCGTCTGCTGGACTTTCAGCCTGCGCCGCTGCAGTCAGCGGCCCATTGCGAGGGGAATATCTCCTAAACTGTACAGGTTTAGGAGATATTTTTTACCTACAGGTAAGCCTTATTATAGGCTTTCCTGTACGTAAAAATCATAAAAATGACTATACAACCAATTTAACCTCCTAGAGGAAGTCTTGATGAAAGCAAGAATTGGCCTTGCTGTAAAAAAATAAAAATTTGATGCCTCTGTCACACAGTTGTGGAAAAATTGGTCTTTGGGTGTTAGTGCCTTCACCCCGTAACCTCCTAGAGGTAGTCTTTTTGAAAGCAAGAATTGGCCTTGCTGTAAATAAATTATTTTGATGCACCTGTCAAACAGGTGTGGAAAAATGGGTCCTTTTGTGTTAAATGTGCCCATAAAACCTATACCAAAAAACTACTTCAAGATAAAATCAACACCCACAAAGCTAGGCAGCCTAGACAGTCTTGCCGAGATTTGCAATCCCAATAACACTTTATTATCAACATCGGTATCAGAGGCTTGATAGCTGTTGCTAATCCAGGGCTGATTCATTTTTACAAATGTCAGCCAGTCAATGGAGTCAGTGGACTGGTGCGGTCATTTATCTGTCACAAAACCTCTGGCAGCACTGAATTCCCATTTGGATAGCATGCTGGAGGCACGGCAGCCCAGCAGCTCAATTGCATACTGGGCAAGTTCTGGCCAGTGGTCTATTCTCATGACCCAGAAACCCAGTGTATTGTCTACTGGAAAGCTCTCAATGTCTGTTTTTTTTCCCCCTAGATAATCTTCCACCATTTGGTACAGTTGTTGCCGAAGGGATGTTGAAGCTGACAACCATGGGCGCCAAGGACTACATTTTTTTTTAAATGCATCACTGAGGTGGCCCCCTTCTCCACCGCTACTCCTTTGACCAACAGAAGCCTCAAAAGGAGGTTTTTTGCACAAGACTGTAACTTACCAGAGTGTGGAAAGGCATTACATAAACTCTTCTTTAAAGTGTCCTCAAGATTCTTCATCTTTTGCTCCCTCTGTGAGGACTGGATGAGTTTCGAGACTGTTACATATAGTTACATAGTTAGTAAGGTTGAATAAAGACACCAGTCCATCTAGTTCAACCTGAGTGAGTGTCTACAATTGTCCCTATCCCTGTACATTGCACACTCACATCGGTCCCTACCCTCAAGGAGCCCACAATCCAAGGTCCCCATTTATATACTAGGACCAATTTTGGACAGAAGGCAATTAACCTACCTGCATGTCTTTGGATTGTGGGAGGAAACCGGACCTTCCCTTGTAAAGGTGGTCAAGGAGGGTTGCCAATCAATAATGATCTTTCTCTTTGATGCACAAATTTTTGGGTCCTTTTCCAGGCTTTAACCACTTGCTTACTGGGCACTTAAACCCCCCTCAGTCCCAGACCAATTTTCAGCTTTCAGCGCTGATGCACTTTGAATGACAATTGCGCGGGCATACAACACTGTACCCAAATGAAATTTTTATCATTTTTTTCCCGCAAATAGAGCTTTCTTTTGGTGGTATTTAATTACAGCTCGGAGTTTTATTTTTTGCTAAACAAACAAAAAAATGCAAAAAAATAAATAAAAAATCATGTTTTAATAGTTTGTTATAAAATTTTGCAAACGGGTCATTTTTCTCCTTCATTGAAGTGCGCTGATTAGGCGGCACTGATAGGCTGCACTGGTGGGCACTGATGGGCTGCATTGGTGGGCACTGATGGGCTGCATTGGTGGGCACTGATGGGCTGCATTGGTGGGCACTGATGGGCTGCATTGGTGGGCACTGATGGGCTGCACTGGTGGGCACTGATAGGCTGCACTGGTGGGCACTGATAGGCATAGTTAAGGCGGCACTAATAGGCACAGATAAGGTGGCACCGATGGGCACATATAAGGCGGCACTGATGGGCAAAGATGGGCACAGATAAGATGGCACGGATGGGTGCCACGGATGGGTGGCACGGATGGGCACTGATAGGTACCACTGATAGATGGGACTGATGGGCACTGATAGGTGGCACTGATAGGTGGCTCTGATAGGTGGCACTGCTGGGCACTGATGGGCGGCACTGCTGGGCACTGATGGGCGGCACTGCTGGGCACTGCTGGGCGGCACTGGGGTGCAGCACCTTTGAGGCAGATTGTGGGCACTGCTGGGTGGCACTGTGGGCAGTGCTGGGTGGCACTGTGGGCACTGCTGGGTGGCACTATGGGCACTGCTGGGTGGCACTGATGGGGGGCACTTACTTTTAATAAGTGGGGCACTGCAGGGGGCAGGTGGGCACTGGCAGGGGGCAGGTGGTCGCTAGCAGGGCTGGCCGTGATCGGGGCTGATGTCCCGATCACGGCCGCCGGTGATCGGCTTTTTTTTTTTCTCCTCGCGCTGTCAGCGCGAGAAAGAATAATAGCCGATTACCGGCTCCGTTATATCACATGATCAGCTGTCATTGGCTGACAGCTGATCACGTGATAAGGGGTCGGGATCGACCCCTTGCACGGATCGGTGATCAGGCGAGTCTCATGGACTCGCCGATCACAAAGCGCGCCACGCGCGCCCCTCAGGGGGCGCGCAGGCCGCTTGTACACGGGACTACGTCTATAAAAGGAGATCCGCGCTGTAGCCGTCAATTGACTATAGCGCGGATCTCAAGTGGTTAAAGAATAAGGGAGGCCATGAACCGTATGTTTGTGGAAGCTTGAGAAGCAGAGTCCTCTGGGTCACTGAGGATTACAGTATCTGCCTCCTCCCAGCCAAGTACTACTCCCAAGGTTTCTGGGGACTGAAAACCATCTCTTAAAGGGATTGTAAAGGGAATTTTTTAGCTTGTTTAAAATAACAAACATGTTATACTTACCTCCACTGTGCAGCTCATTTTGCACAGAGTGGCCCCGAACCTGCTCTTCTGGGGTCCCTCAGCTGCTGTCTCGGCTTCCTCCCGCAGATGCTTCTCACGTTCATGCGAGCTCCCTCGCATGGTGAGAAGCACCTGCGGGCGCGCTCCCGTGATACAGCCGGCGGCTATAGCCGCTCGCTGTATCACACGCCCCCGCCCCCCGGCGCTCCGCGTCAGTGGATGTGATTGACAGCAGCGCGAGCCAATGGATGCGCTGCTTTCCATCCATCCACTCCAGCCAATCAGCGGCCAGGCTGAACAGTGGAAAGGACGTCGGGGGACGAGCGCGGGACTTTCGAGGGGTGAGGTAAGTAAAACGGGGGGCTGGGGGCTCAGGCACTGTCAGATGTTTTTTCACCTTAATGCATAGAATGCATTAAGGTGAAAAAACATTTACCTTTACAACCCCTTTAAGGTTTGACATATAGGTCTTCCTCTGCTTCAATGCCTCCTAAGCTGCCATAATCCTCCTCCTCCTCCCACTCCTCTTGTGTGTTCTGTGAGGTTGCAAGAATAGTGTATGCATAAAGTGGGCCTTGAGAGGAAAGGAAGTCCTCTTCTTTCTCCCGCTGCTCTGCCTCAGGTGTCCTGTCCATAATGGCATGCAGAGTCTGCTCCAGCAGAAGCACAAGAGGCAGTGGGTCATTGATGCATGCATTGTCATAGCTCACCATCCTTGTCGCCTCCTCAAATTGTGACAGTACAGTGTACATCCTTTATCTGCAGCCATTGGCGTGATGAAAAAAACCCAAGGTGCCCTGAGCCTGTCATTGTGCCATACTCACACAGGTACTCGTTGGCAGCCCTGCAGCAGCATGTTGCAGCATTGCCAAAGTTGAGTCACACTTGGTGGGGATGTCACAAATCAGGCGGTTTACAGGCATATGGAATTCATGCTGAATTTTAGCCAACCAAACACTGGCTGTTTATGACCACCTGAAATAGCTACAGACTCTTCTGCCCTGCTTTAGAAGATCTTGAAAACCTGGGTACCTGTTTAAAAAATGCTGCACCACCAAATTGAACACATGTGGCAGGCATAGCACGTGTGTCAACTTACCCTGTCGAAGGGCAGATGGAAGGTTAGTGCAATTATTGCACACCACCATTCCTGGCTCAAGCGTGTGAACCACCTCTGGGCCTGCCCCTGTAGAGCTATAAGAATCTCTGCTATGGTGTGACTCTCGTCCCCTAGACAGACCAGCTGAAGCACTAAATGGCATTTTTTTAGCTTGATTCGTTGAATGGCCACTTGAATGCTAAGCCCTTATACACACGGTCGGAGATTCCGTCTGAATGTTTCCTATCAGAGCGTTTTGTCAGATATTCCGACTGTGTGTGGTCTGCATCGGACTGTTTCTGTCGGAATATCCGACGGACCAACTTTTCCAACTTGCTGGAAACATTTTCCGACAAAATGCTCCGATCGGACATACTCCGATCATGTGTAGCCTACTTCGACGGACAAGGTGCCACGCATGCTCACAATCCAATTTGAACACGTAAGCGCTCGCTCAGGTAAAACGACTGCTTGTAATCGATATAGCACATTCGTCACTCTGCAATGTTAAAAATTCTTTCATGAAGCGCATTCTCTTGTTCTTTACAATGCTGCAAGAAGGAACTTCTTTTGATGCTCATAGTTGCACACACTTCTCCCGAACGTATTTCCTGACTCTTTTTTACTCATTTCAGCAATACAATTTTTGAATTCGTCACATCTACACAATTTTATTTATTTTTTATTGTTTTTTGGGTGAATTTTGTGTTTGTTTTTTTTCATAAACATCTCCTTTTTTGACAGTTTGCTCATCTTTCCATTTTTTTGGGGGTGTTTTGTGTGTAAACTTACTACAACAACATTATTCAATTTTTTTTATTTTTTTAGATTTAGATTTTCTTTTTCTTTTTTAATCTACAGGAGGTTGTTTAGTGTTGGTGCCCCTTGTTATTCATTTCACTTTGTTTTTTTGAAATGTACCTGCCTGCTCACAAAAAAACTGTCCTTTTTGAAGTAGAACACATACGCAAGTATTTCTTCAAACAAAAAAAAAACGTTTATTTAGGTGTCAGTAACAAATAAAGAGGGAGGCAGCGATGGAGAAACTGGGGAGATTAGCGAAGCCTTTGGCCCCCAGGGCACACATCAACTATTTAAACGCAAAACTTGGTGGCCTGAGGAGTACATGTCTGAGGGAGATAAGTCTGGTCCTGAAGTCCAAGAAACCCGGAACAGCAGCAGATGACATCTATGTTCCCAGGCTGTGGTACTACAACAGGCTGCATGTTCTGTTAGACCAGACTGAACCCAGGTCATCACACTCTGGTCTTCCTTCCACGCTTCCTTCCAGGCTGTGGCTGTGGTGCTGGAGGTGTGGCAGAAGGAGGAGGGGCATGGGCCAAATCACACAAGTGTGTTGTTTGTGTCATTTGGCCCAACAGACCCTTGTTGAGGGTGTGTATAATAACCTCCTCACATAAGAGCTGTTGCCCCTCCTCCATTTTCTCAAGCTTGCATGCAGCCAAGACAACAAAGGCCTCTTGATAGGTGGGTTTTGCTTGGAGGGCCGCTGATGCCTCCCCAATCAGCCTCGGGGCCGACTCCTCCACATTCCCCCCCCTTTCTAGCCCTTTTGCGTGGAAGGAGGGAGGGACCTGGCATTCTGTGAGGCTCCTTTGCCCGCCCACCGCCTGGCTGCCGCTTACCCCGCCTCCTCCTGGCTGCTGCATTCCACACCCTCCTCTTCCTGGCTGAGGTCTTCCTGTGTATGAAAAAGGGACATAGTTTTAGTTTTTTGGTTCATCAAACACACACAATTTTCACATCAAGACTGTTGCAAATTGTTAACCAATAGAAAAGACTATCATTCTGAGCCCAGCATTTTTCTTTCTTGTCCCCAAGGTTTTGGCCACTACTGTCTATTGATATGTGAAACACTTTCTAAAATCGGCAATTAGTGAGCAAAAATCAAGGTAACATCATTCATTTATACTCCCAAAATATGTACAACAATACTATACCTGGCTCAGGCTGGGCTCCCCCAGTTCTTCCTGAGTGGAAGGCCCAGGTTGGGCGTCGGAAGACTCAGCGGGTGTGGAATGTAGCATAGGACGCGTGGAAGGAAGAGTAGAGAGTGATTCTCTGGCCTCAGCCTGGTCTGACAGAAACTGCATCCTGTTATAATACCAAAGCCTGGGGACATAAACATCATCTGCTGAAGCTCCAGATTGCATGGACTTCAGCACCTTCTTCCTCTCCTTCAGATAAGTACTCCTCAGGTCACCGATTTTAATTTTTAAATAGTTGACGTCTGCCTTGGGGACCACCGGCTTCACAAACTCGACCAGTTTCTCCATTGCTGCCTGCCTCTTTAGTTTGTTACTATACTGAGGGTGTGTCGCTTGCCACAGGCAGGGCATCTCCCGGTATTTATCAATGAACAGAGGGAGGAAGCTATGATCATTGAACCCGTCCATAATGTCTGCAAGACACAACACAAGACAAACCCTGATGTCAGGCTAAACTCCACTAATGCAGGCCTCAATCTAGAAGCAGTATAGCCTAGTGATGTACCAAGTTCAAAATTTTACCTTTGTTTGCACGTTTGTCGCCTCAGCTTCTCCCTCTGTTCACAGATCGTACGGACGACACACGCGTGTTGCGTTTTATATACAGTGCGCATGCGTGAAACTCCGCCCCTGACGTTCTTTCTAGACTATTCCCCGCCCCTTCGCTTTCGGTGCAGTGGGGAGAGCACATGTCGGAGAGAACGCAGGTGCGCAATCAGAGTTCCACTAACGAGGAGGAGGGTGAGGAAAGCCTGGAGCCTGAAACGTCCTGATCCAGGAAGAGAAGATTTAAGGGCTTAAATATGTATTTTGGAGAGATGGTGGACATATTGAACAGGACCGACTATGATGGAAAGTATGGACCTTACCCAAACCCAAATATCAGAAAGGCCAAGATCATGAATAAAGTTGTGAAGAGTCTTCAGAAGAATTTTGGGGTACAACGATCCATGGATCAACTGAGAAAACGCTGGTCAGACCTGAAACCGAGGGAGCACGAGCAGTACACAAGGATCAAGCGTGTTCTTCAAAAAAGTAAGTAGTTGTCGTTTGTTCATATGATTATTCTTGCTTGCATACTGCTCCATGTGCTTAGATTTCATGTTGTGCATTTTAAAATGGCCACTTTCAAGTTCATGGTTTCATTCGTTCGTAAGAAACATCATTCTGCAGGTAAGTATTCCAGCTTAACAAAGTGTCCACAATAATGTTCTCACCTTGGAACTCGGCCAAAAAACACAATTGTACAACACTTCTGTGTGCTAATTATTATTTTTTAACATTCTCATAGGGAAGAGAAGACTCGGCAAGTATGAGCACACCAGGGACCCCACCCCTCCCAAAGAAGGCAAAATTCCAAAACCAGAAGCAGAGGAGCAGGAGGAGGAGGAGGAGGAAGGAGAGATTGTTGAAGTTGGACAAATTGTCACCACAACAGGTGAGTGTCAGAGAACACAGCTTCCGGTAAGCTCATCAATGTATGTCACCATATTTATAATACATGGTGTGTTTTTTTGCTTTGTTTTGTAGGTGATGTGGAAGAAGAATCCCATTTTACCAGTGAAAGTGCCCAGATCCTGATTGGGGAGATAATGGGCTGCAATCGGGATTTAGAAAATATACAGCAAAACATCAATGATGTTAAAAATAAAATGAAGAACATCATTGATGTTTTGGGGAGAGTGTGAAACAGCCCAAACTAGCTAGGGTTTTATTTTTTGCCTTTTAAACCACAACTTTTGTATTTTTTTGAAAATCCAAATTTGGAAGATGCACATAGTGTGTCAACATGCGCTATCTCCCATCATGGGGAATCAATGTACGTGTTTTGTGGAAAGTGGCTGAGATGAAGGGGTTGCAGCCCCAAAACATGTACATTGATCCCCCATGATGGGAGATAGCACATGTTGACACGCTGTGTGCATCTTCCAAATTTGGACTTTCCAGGGGTGACACCCCATGTGATGAAGGCAATATCAGCCCAGTTTGTACATACTCATGTCTGATATTGTCTTCACATTTCAAAGTTGAACTTTGTAAGTTCCTGTGTTCTGTATGTTACGCTTTGATACATGCCTGTTTACACAAAAACACAAAGTGAAAAAAAAATTACCTGAAAGACTGTTTTTGATACACCCAATTTGTTGGTTTGTTGTAAAACCCTTTTCTAAACGCACATGTTATTTACTAAAGGTAACTCCACTTTGCAAAAGTGCACCTGAAACTGCACTTGGAGTGCAGTGCACTTTTAGTGCATAGTGGATGTGCCTTTAGTAAATAACACCCACAGTGATGTGTTAATTTTGACAATCATGCCATTTTCCTCCCATGGTGCTGAAAATGAGCACGATTTTGGTCAGTAATGCACTACATACAAAAAAACAAGGTGTGTGTGTAGCAGACCCACAACATAATAAGCTTATCTGAAGAAAAGACTGTCCCCTCATCTCGCTCAGAACTTGGGTTTGCACTGTTGGTGAAAAAGGCACAACAAGAAAAAACATAAATTTACCTAGGAAACACCTAAAACCAAGACAAGCAGTAAATGAAAACAAATCTTGGAGTTTCAAAGAAAAACGTATTCATAAAATGCCGCTCAGACATTGTCTGGCATATCAATGGCCCCCCTACCCACAAAGTACTCCATGTATTGGGTTCTGACCTCACGGGCGCTTTGGGGGGGCAAGCCAGGACGAGCAGCTTCAAGGCCCATGAGGTTATCATTTTCCAGCAAGTCTGCTTCTTGGCCAACTGAGACCACATAGTTTGCAGAATGTCTTTTTAGGAAATTGTGCAGAACACAGCAGGCCAGCACAACGTGATTTAGTTTGTATTCCGCCATGTGGATAGGCATTAAAAAAAGAACCGGCTGGCTAGTATTCCAAAGGTGTTCTGCACCACTCGTCGGGCTCTGGACAGGCGGAAATTAAAAATCCTCTGGTCCGGGGTGAGGGTCCTCATCGGGAAAGGCCGCATCAGATGGTTCGCCAAGGCAAACCACGACGAAGAAGAATGGGAGTCCTTCCTGATTCTCCTCTGGGGGTGGCAAGCCCAGACTGCCACTCTGGAGACGCCAGTAGAATTCCGTCCGTGAGAGTACTCCACCATCCGACATCCGTCCATTTTGCCCCACGTCCACATACAAGAATTCATAGGTCGCAGACACCACCGCCAACATCACGATACTATTAAACCCCTTGTAGTTAAAATAGTACGACCCCAAGTTGGGTGGTGGGATGATGCGGACGTGCTTCCCATCAATTGCACCTCCCAACGACTGGCAAAGTGGGAGGCCACAGTCTGCCATTTCTGTGGTGTTGAAGGACACTGTGGAGTGAAACAAGGCCAAAAATTTGAAATTTTGCAAATCAACATTGCAAGAAGATTAGACACAAACATTTTTGGCCAAGATCAGTATAACATTTTGGGAACTGAGTATTTAAAGCCTAAAGTATAAGGTCCCCTTATCAGAGTCATCACTCCCCCACCCCCCCCCCCAATTTGATGGGCCCTTGCTAAAAATTAGGGGGGGGGGTGTTTTGGACAGGTAACCACCTCCACTTGATTGAGTGCTGAATTCCTAAATAATGTGTGATACTTTGGGAAGCCCCTCCTTACTTACACTATTGACAGCCCACCGGACAGGTAATAAGTGTCATAATACCAAAAAGAAAACAAAATGGAAGCACATTTTGACATTCTGCTATTACATATCAAGATAATCATAGGGGAAAAAAAATAAAATGATAGCATTTGAAAGTATTGAGGCAGGCCCTTGCACTACATGCTTTGGTGAATTCGTCCATAAATGTGACCTTAAAAAAGGTAGGTATAGTGTGTATTGGGTTTGGTAAAATCAGCAGATAGAGGATTGCTATCAGCTGAGCTAGCAGTTGGGGGGAGGGGGGTTCCTAATGAGTTTGGCACAACCAAAAAAAAAAATGTCACTCTGCATGAATTGAAGCACTCGCATAACATTTGTAGACATTTTAGGGGAAAGCAATACTTTGGAGCTGACAAAAGACATTGGTAAGTGACTAGACTATAGTTTTATGGGCCAAGAAGAGCATGGTGGGGAAGTTAGTGAGGCAAATGTGCATGAGGACAAAGGGGCAGAGCATATGAATTAGAGCATATTGCAATGATGGTAATTGGGGAATGAGGAAAGAAATGCAAGACATTAGCAATCATGAAATACATAGAATAGAGGATAAAACTTACCTTCATATTGTCCTTCTGCAGGACCTGAATGATGGCAGAACAGGTCTCTGGAATAATGATCCCAAGAGCCTGGGGGGAGATGCCTGTAGATAACTTGAGGTCCTGAAGGCTTCTCCCAGTCGCCAAGTAGCGCAACGTGGCGAGCCTCTGCTCCGGAGTGATTGCTTGCCGCATGCAGGTATCCTGCCTGGTGATATAAGGGGACAGCAGAGCCAGCAGACAATGAAAAACGGGGTCCGTCATCCGGAGATAATTCCTGAAATCATCAGGATTATTCTCCCGGATCTCAGGGAGCAAAGGCATGTGCGAGAACTGGTCACGCTGGCGCAACCAATTCTTGGTCCACAAATGCCTCCCCTCCCTGTTCATGGACAGGGCTTGTGTCAAAGTAAGAACCCCAACACGAAGCCCCTGCACAGCACAAACTCTACGACGAGTACGTAGACGAAACATGGTTTGAAAACGGTCGGCTGGTCAGAACGGACAACAGAAAGCACCGATAAACAGCAATGCCTGAAAGAACGACCTGAATAGCAGAAGCAAGCAGACAATAAGCAATGCAAATCAAAGCGTACTATACCAAGATCTAGTCCACAATGAGAAACAAATACTTACTGACTACACGCACTGATTATCAGATACGCAAAGACAAGCAGAAACTGAACAGCAGTAGCGAAATGAATCACAAATCTGAAAAGCGCGAATCGTCTCTCACCAAACTTCTACTAACACGCGATGCACACGAGATCAGCAGAAGGAGCCCAAAGGGTGCCTGGATGTGGTGCTGAACTTCCCTTTTCTAGTCCCGCTGTACGCGGCTTACATCACCGTGTTCTTGGCAACCGGAAATTCCGACAACTTGGTCCGACCATGTGTATGCAACATCACTTCCGGACCTTGTCCGGAATTCATCCGTCGGAATAACTCAGACTGATTTGGTTGTCGGAATCTCCGACCGTGTGTACAAGGGCTTAGGGATACTGGTGGTTCATATGACAATCTAGCAGAGGAGGGCATGGAGGAGGAGGAGGAAACTGCTGGTTGGAAGCTAAACAGTGGGGACCTTGAGTGGTGCTTGAGGCCTATATAACCTTGTGTAGAACTCATTGTGAGCCTGCTCATCTTGGAGTCTGCTGGAACTCTGTCCAAGTGGAACTGGTCTCCATGGTGATTTAAAAAACAGAGTTTAAAACAGGAGGTTATAACAGGGGTCATAGTACCTGTGTAGTGTGAGTATCTGAGTAGTCTGTGTGGATCATATGAGTGCGCATAGTTCTACGAGTGCATGTTGGTCTGCGGGTGAACGTTGGTCTGCGGGTGCACGTAGGTCTGTGAGTGGTCTTGCGAGTGCACGTAGCTCTGCACATAGATCTGCAGGTGCACGTTGGTCTGCGAATGCATGTGGGTCTGCGAATGCATGTGGGTCTGCGAGTGCACGTGGGTCTGCGAGTGCACGTGGGTCTGCGAGTGCACGTAGGTCTGCGGGTGCACGTAGGTCTGCGGGTGCACGTATTTCTGCGGGTGCACGTATTTCTGCGAGAACCTGTGTAGTGTCTTGAGTATTAGTGTCAGGAAGCTAGTTGTAGTAGACTCAAAGGAACTTTAAGAAGGAGCATGAGCGCAAAACATGTAAGTTTGAAGTTGGCATGGCAATACTTCCCTGCACGAAGCTCTTTGCCTAAGGAACAGCTGCGGCGGTCGTCGACGTCACGTGGTTCGCTTGAGTCCCGAGTCTCGAGTCTCCCTTCACGCTGGTTAGCGCATCACTGAGAGTTCCGGCTGGTTCCACATCTCCCAGTGTGCACAATGCAATCTACTCGAGCTCCTGACCGCCTCGATCGGCATCTGCTTACGGACCGACACCCCCACTGGCTCGCAGAGCTGCAGCGACCCTCCACATTTCTCCTGACAGTGAGTTATACTCAAGAATACCGTCCCATTACTGGCGTTCTGTGAGCCCTTTCACACAGCACTATCAACCCACTACAGACATTGGGAACTAAGAGTCCATTAACCCCTTGAGTCCTGGCCGGTTTGGTAGTGCTTTTTATACATATTATATTTTAAGTATTATCTGCATACGCTCTGCCAATCAGAACTGTGACCTTTTTCAACTGCGGATTGACATTTGTTGCTCAGATCCCAGGAGGGGTCTGATGTCTTTGCTAAAGTGTTTTTTCATAATTTACAATAAATGACTTCCATGTTTTAACATTTAAAGGTCCCACTAGTGCGCTGTTTTTTGCTGTTTTGTTTCCTAATCCACTAAGTTCCGAGTGGTCAACAGCTGCATATTGGTACTGATTTAATGACATCAACACAAATAAATAGTGGTTTCTTTTACAGTAAACCACCTCTTGGAAAAGGACAGTTCATGTGAGCACCATAAAGATTTATTTTTGTGTTAGGAAGGGTAGAGGGGCAAGTGCCAGGAAGGCCAATCCAGGGATGGAGCATCCCGATAAGTACGCTCCATTGTGTGACATTGGCGATACCAGTCAGGGACCAGCACTGCTGGAGCTGAGGGACTCTCCTAGCTGCTGGGGGAAGAACTCCTCCAGTGAGAGTGGGGGGGAAGTGAAGGGAAAGGAAAGACTTATTCTGGTGGTAGGGGACTCAATTCTTAGGACAGAGAGGCCAATCTGTAACAAAGACCTGAAGCATCGAACAGTATGTTGTCTACCGGGCGCTCTGGGTTCTGCACATAACGGATATAGTGGACAGATTACTGGGAGGGGCTGGGGAAGACCTAGCTGTCATGGTGCACGTTGGCATCAATGACAGTCAGAGGCAGATGGAGTGTGCTAAAGAAAGATTTTAGGGACTTAGGAGCTAAATTTAGGAAAATGACCTCCAAGGTAGTATTCTCATGAATACTACCGGTACATCAAGACACACCAGAAAGGCAGAGGGAGATTAGGAAAGTAAACAAGTGGCTTAAGAGCTGGTGTAGTAAGGAGGGGTTTGGGTTCCTGGAGGACTGGGCTGACTTCTCAGTAGATAACCGGTACTATAGAAGGGACAGACTGCACCTAAATGAGGAGGGTGCGATAAACATAAAAACTTTCTCCCTCCCTTTTTTTTTTTTTTTTTTTTCTTTTTTTCCTCCTCCACAGAACATCTCCACTCCAACAAACCCCCCCCTCTAGAGCCACCATATAATGTTATTATGGATATGTAAAGGAATGTATGTTTGTGAAGATATTGGGGTATATGTGTAAACCCCAAATGTTTTAAGATTGAATGTAATGGTCTGATGTATTTGTTATAAGAAAAATAATAAAGAAGATTTAAAAGAAAAAAAATGAGGAGGGTGCAGATCAGCTGGGAATGAAGATGGCTGAAAAGTTAGAAGGGTTTTTAAACTAGGTGATGGGGGGGGGGGTGAGGGTGCAGAGGTAGAGATAGCGCGGAACATATTCTAGAAGGTAGTATTGGGGGCATTAGTGGTAGGTTGACCAAAGCACATAAACCCAAGCTAAGTATAGTAGCAAGTGCTAGTTGCAATCTCGGAACACTCAATAAGAGGATAATATGCAACCGGTCTAAACTACATGACATGTTCACCAATGCCAGGAGCCTGGTGGACAAGATGGGTGAACTAGAGATACTATTGTACGAGGAGGATTTGGATTTTGTGGGAATTTCAGAGACCTGGTTCAACAGCTCTCATGATTGGCTGGCAAACATTCAAGGGTATACCCTTTATCGTAAGGACAGAGAGGGTAAGAAAAGGGGAGGAATATTCCTATATATCAAGAATAATGCACAGGTGAATGTGAGAGATGACATCACTAAGGGAGCTAGAGAGGAGGTGGAATCCCCCCTCCCCCCCAAATGACTCCATTTGGAAAGTAGACACCCCAAGGAAATTGCTGAGATGCATATTGAGCCCATTGAATTATTTTTTTTGTCAAAAGTGATTGAAAAATGACAAAAAATAAATAAAAAATTACACAAAGTTGTCACCAAATGATATATTGCTCACACATGGCATAGTTATGGTGTAGTGGTTAGCACTCTCACCTAGCAGTAAAAAGGGTCACTGATTTGAATCCCAACCACGGCACTACCTGCCTGGAGTTTGCATGTTCTCTCTGTGCCTGTGTGGGTTTCCTCCGGGTACTCCGGTTTCCTCCCACACTCCAAAGACATGCAGGTAGGTTAATTGGCTTCTGTCCCAAATTGGCCCTAGTATATGAATGGGGACCTTGGATTGTGGGCTCCTTGAGGGTAGGGACCGATGTGAGTGTGCAATGTACAGGGATAGGGACAATTGTAGACACTCACTCAGGTTGAACTGGATGGACTGGTGTCTTTATTCAACCTTACTAACTATGTAACTATATGTAACTATGTAACCAGTCACTGCCTTCAGGATTTCTAAGGGTATATCACAGTTTTGAAGGCCATAAAATGCCAAGATAGCATGACCCCCCCCCATGACCCCATTTTGGAAAGTAGACACCCCAAGCTATTTGATGAGAGGCATGTTGATTCCATGGAATATTTTATATTTTGCCAAAAGTTGTGGGAAAATTATTATTATTTTTTTTAACACAACGTTGTCACTAAATTATATATTTAAGATATACCGATTACGCGCACAAATAGACCATATACTAATGCAATAAATGAATAAAAACAATCAGTAGATATAGTGCATATTATATGTGACAAAAGTCCAAAAACAAGACAAGATATTGAAATGTATAGCAATTTGTTAAATCGGGTCATCTTATGCAAACTCTACCACCGTGCCTCCTAAAGTGCAATGTGCTTCAAATCTTGAAAAAAAGTGCTTCACCCGAAGTGACAAATGAATGTGCTTACCAGATATCTTTGGCCACAAAGTGACCCCCAGGCATATAAATCAAGATTCCTTCCTCCACTGTCTAGATTCTGTCACGCCACACAGTTTTTCAACTGCTTCCAGAAATTAGACCGGATCTCAATCCAATCATAAATGGCATGAAATTATAATCAGATATAATCTTGAATACATATCCTCAGCTTCCTCCTACTTAATCTGTGAAATATGGCTCCACCAAAAACGAACCACAGAAAGGCATAGATAGTGTAATAAAGTCTTTAATAGCTTAAAACTAGTTACAAATCTTTTGTAAGTTACAGCAGGATGTAGCATAGCTAGGAAAGAAAGCAGAGTCCGGTCCGTCACTAGTGAGTAGGGATGAGCTGTGGCCAATTATAGCTCATGGGGTTTAGTACACGCCCCACACTATATAAGGCCGCCAGCGCGGCGGCCTTGTGTAGTGTATTCCGGCGTGCACGGAAAGAGCAAGATAGGCAGGGACAGTGTGTTTGTTTTTGTTTCTCAGGCATCTGCAGGAGTTAAAGTGGGTGTTGTGTGCCTCCAGCACAGTATACACCTGTATCTACCCTTTATTGCTGGTGTTCTCTAATACAGGAATCTGCAGGAGTTAGTGGGTGTTGCGTGCCTCCAGCACAGCACAGTATACACCTGTATCTACCCTTTATTGATGGTGTTCTCTAATACAGGCATCTGCAGGAGTTAGTGGGTGTTGTGGGCCTCAAGCACAGTATAGACCTGTATCTAACCTTTATTGCTGGTGTTCTCTAATACAGGCCTCTGCAGGAGTTAGTGGGTGTTGTGTGCCTCCAGCACAATATACACTACCCAATTGCTGGTTTTCCCATCTCCCTGCAGGCCATCACTATGTCTGGAAGGCCAACAAGGAGAGGCAGACAGTCACGAGCCAATAAAAGAGGGCAAGCAGGCTCTGTGTCTAGAGACAGTGCTGGTCGTGGACGCGGTGCATCGTCATCAGCACGTGGCCATGGGACACACTTGTTCTTATTTTCGGCAGCTGGACGTGTTGAGCCACATCATGCCGAAAACTTGGTAGAGTGGATGACCAAGCCCTCCTCATCCTCCTCATCCTCTCACCCAGGCTCAGGGTACTAGCAAAGCAGCTGTCAACGCATCCTCTTCCCTTGTTTCAATGTTATCAGTCACTCCTTCCCTAGACCCACCATTTCCTCCTGAGGAGTCCCCCGAACTGTTTAAACACAGTGTTGGGTACATGCTCCAGGAGGATGCCCAGCGTTTTGAAGGCTCTGATGATGATACCCAGCTAGAGGAAGGCAGTAGCGTGAGCGCAGAGAGAGGGGATGCTCAAGAAGGACAGCAATGTGGCAGACATGTTCCACCAGCTGCAGCATACTGCCAGGTTTGCTCCAGTGATGAAGAGGGAGGGGATGATGAGGTCACTGACTCCACATGGGTGCCTGATAGGAGAGAGGAGGAGGAGGAGGCACATCTCCAATGAGGCAGGATGTCCTCCAGAGGCCAGCTTAGGGGCAGCACACCGAATGAATCACACCGCAGAGCTCTGCCTGTGCAGGGTGCTGCCTCTGCGTGTTATTCCAAAAGTTCTTTGGTGCTGGCCTTTTTGAGACCAGTGCATCAGATCGCACCGCTGCTATTTGCAACATATGTCTCAAGCTTATCTCGCGTGGCCAAAACATCAGCAGCTTGGGCACCACATTCTTGACCAGACATATGTTGACCTGCATTGCAGCTCGTTGGCAAGCGTACCTTAAAGACGGACCCCAAAGAACAAAGTGGACCTCTCCTTGCTCCTCATAAGCTGGGATCTCCAACCCCAATAGACCTTCAGTCCTCTCTGAAACCTGCACTCAGAGGAATGAAGGTGTAGAATTAGGTGTGTCACAACGGGCACTCTGCTAGCAGTACACCGACGTATGATTGTAGCAGGCAAATTTCCCTGCCCCAGCTGCTGGACCGTAGAAAGAAGTTCACTCCCAGCCATCCACATGCGCAGCGGTTGAATGATAGCTTGGCTAAATTGCTAGCACTTCAACTGCTGCCTTTTCAGTTAGTAGACTCGGCCCCCTTCCGTGAGTTTGTGCAATGTGCGGTTCCTCAGTGGCAGGTCCCCAAATGCCACTTTTTCTCTGTTCAATAATTTTTATTGAAATTTATAAACAAAAGAGAAAGCAAAGCAAAAAAAAAAAACAGTGGACCACATTAACATTATGCAGTATAATAATATTGCATAGACGGATTAAGGCCTAAAGTTGAGAATACATAGCTTATCTAGACTGTGCATATTTTATACACGGCAAGCGTAACAGAAAAAAAAAACGAACTTAATGTAGGAAAGCCTCCCCTCCAGATACCCCAAACGGGATCATGCTGTATCCGGAGGTACAGGCACCTCTACCAATGCTGGAGTGAAATCATCAGTGGGGATGCTAATACAAGCTGGATAGGTCATACAGTTGGAAGTACCGTCTGTTATGTAGTGCACTAAGAGAAACATAATACTAACTGGAATGTGGTTAAACCATAAACTATATAAATCTGACCAAATAGGTAGTGAACAATACATCTAGAGTATGAGATTGAGAGGCTCGATTCAGATTGTACCTGCAGTTGTAATGTGGCATTGCGAAATAGGAGCAGTATATATATAAAAAAGGAAAGAAAAACAAAAAGGGGAAAAGAAAGGGGGGTGAGGGTGATAGAGGGGGAAGAAGCAGGTTCTATGAAGTATGCTGAACCATAGTGTCTATATCGTGAAAGTGATGAGTCAAATGTATGAAGGATGTGGTTTAGAGAACCAAGCATCCAATGCTTCCCACCGTCTTGTTATCTTGATTAGGTATCCTTCTGCCATAGCGTACATACATTTGTATGCACCATAAGTATGTACCAGACGTATAATTTCCGCACATGAAATGTGTGCAGAGGATTTCCAGTTGCGGGCTATCACTAGTCTAGTCACCAAGAGAATCTGCGTGATTATACAACGGAGATTTTGCGGGTAATTCTCTATGCCTATAGACAGAATCGCCAATTCAGGGGATGGTTTAATAGGGATGCTTGTGACTTCTGTGATGAGGCGGAAAACCTCTACCCATAATGTAATGATTTTGGGGCAATCCCATAATATATGCTAGAGGGTGCCTGAGGCACCGCACTGTCGCCAACATTTGGCGTCTAAAGAATCATTGTAGGAGTGCATTTGCGTGGGAGTAATGTACCATCTTAAGCTTATAGGTAAGTTCCCATAGGTTAGCTGATTTTGTAGCTGTATAGACAGAGCGTAGTGCATATTGCCATTGTTGTGGAGAGAAATTAGCACCGATATCCCTTTCCCATTTAAGCATAGGGGGAAGTGTATCGAAGGTGGTTTTACCTATAAGTGTAGCATAGAAAAGCAAAATGCCTTTAGTTGGGGCTGTAGTACTAGTGAAATACTGCCAAAGTTTCATGGGCATGGTAATGTGGAGATGCGGGTGTCTAATTAAGCAGTGCGAGATTTGAATGTATTTGTAGTAATCTTTCGAGGTGAGCGAAAAGGTTTGTTGTAGTGTAGGAAATGAATGCAGCAATTCAGAAGAGTATAAGTCCGCAATATGTGCTATACCTTTATCTTTCCAGGGGTTTATCTGCAGGTTGGGTACGAGCAGATTAAGGATTTCTATCGGTATGGGTATTTTACATGAAGCAGCAGAGGCAGGTGAGTTTGTGAGGAGATAGAAGAATGCTGCTACAGATGCTCGAATAGTCGGAGAGATGTGTTTGTTAGATTTGCATAAAGTGGGAGAGCTTAGGAGCCAAATTTTCAGGTTGCCACTAGGGACCTGGGAAGCTTCAATGGAGCTCCAGTGGTTAAGAGGGTCAGGAGTGAACCAAGCTCTCAGCTGCGCTAAGATTGCCGCATTGTAGTAGTCTTTCACATAAATATATATCCCATACCCCCTGCCAGTTTATATCTAGTGAGGGTCTTATGATTTACTCTAGGTCTTTTACCTTGCCACACAAAGTGTCTGAGAAGGGATTGTATCTGCGTGAAGAAAGATGTGGGTAGCGGGATGGGCAGCGATCTGAAAAGATAGAGTAGTCGTGGAAGTAGGAGCATTTTGAAGGCAGCCAACCTGCCTGCGCTGGAGAGCGTCACTTTGGATAGTTTAGTCAAATCTGTGGGTAGAGCATGCAAGAAGGTTAGGTAATTAGCTTGGTAGAGGTCAGTTGTGTTTGCAGTGAGTGTTATACCCAGATAATTGAGTTTTTGCGGACCACGCGTAATGATAGCTATTTTGCAATAGGGTTCGCTGCTGCTCAGACAGTGCCATAGGTAAAATATAGGACTTTGGTGGTGTTTACTTTGTAATACGAAACATAGCTGAAATCATCAAGTATAGCTTGTACCGAAGCCAGGGAGGTAACAGGATTGGTTAATGCAAAAATTATATCGTCAGCAAAAAGGCTGATTTTGTGATCAGATTTTCCGATAGAAAAAACAGAAATGGCATCATGGGACCTAACTTTCGCTGCGAGGGGTTCTATCATGAGATCAAAAATCAGGGGCGAGAGGGGGCATCCTTACCTCGTGCCGTTTGTGATGGAAAATGGTGTAGATAGCATAGATAGACAATAGACTTGGGCTGAGGGGGTAGAGTATAAAGCTAAAATTGCAGTGAGGATAAAACCCTGAAAGCCAAACTTTTCAAGGGCAAGTTTTAGGTATTGCCAGTGAACCCTATCGAATGCCTTCTCCGCATCCAAAGAAAGGAGCAGAGAAGGCACTTGATGGGTCGCTGCATGATGTATGATATTAATCATACGCCATGTGGCATCTGAAGTCTGGCACCCCTTGACGAATCCTGATTGGTCAGGGTGTATTAGTAATGGTAATATATCAAGAAGTCGAGACGAGATCACTTTTGCATACAATTTCACGTCATGATTGAGGAGAGAAATAGGGCGAAAATTCTGTGGTAAGTCTGGGTCCTGGCTTCGGTATGGTGATAATTAAAGCCCTAAGAATTTCTTGAGGGAAGGAGGCGGAGGAGGCAGCTGAATTGAATACAGAGGTTAAATGTTCAGTAAGCATATGACTAAATAACTTATAGTATTCTCCCACAAATCCATCCGGACCAGGGGCTTTATTGTTTGGTAGGGTTTGGATGGCCTTGCCGATTTCAGCTTGCGTGAATGGGACGTTCAGACGTTCCAATTGTTGAGGGGTCAGCTGGGGTAGATGGACCGAGTGTAAGAAGTCTTGAATGTGGGAGGGTTGAGGCTGGGGAAGAGAGGTATTGTCAGCGAGGTTGTATAGACCGCTGTAATACGCACTAAAAGGCGTTGGCAATATCTTGCGGGGTTGGTCAATTTTGATTTGGTAGTGGGGTGGAACAGAAAGGGTATGGGCGATTTCGACACATGTCCATTGATCTGACGTGAAAGAAATTTACCAGGTTTATTGCCCTCAGCAAAAAATGTCATTTTAAAGCGTTTTTGTAATTTGTCGTGGGATTCTAATTGCAAGGTTCTGAGTTCAAGTCTTAGGGAGGTCAGTTGGGATTTAAGTAGGGTGCTGTTTGTTTAGTGAATCAGTGGTTTGTATTTTGGTAAGAAGGTCATCTAGACGCTGCCTCCTATGCCTCCTGTCCCTAGCTCCATATTGGATGAACAGGCCTCTCATATATGCTTTATGAGATGCCCACAATACATGAGAATCAGAAACAGAGTCCTTGTTTTGTGAAAAAAAAAGCTAGTAGATTGTCTCGCAACAGACCAGCATATGGGTCTGTTTGCAGGATCCTAAGTTGAGTCTCCACAGAAAGGCTGGGGGGGTTTTAGAAGAGTCTTCAATGGTTATGCTAACCGGTGAGTGGTCAGACCAGGTCGTGGAGTGCATAGTCGAGGAGGATATTTTTTGAAGAGTCCAAGAGTCCAAGGGTCCATGAGAAAGAGGTCTATACGTGAGTAAGAGTTATGGCAGGAAGAAAAAAAAGTAAAGTCCTTTTCGTCGACGTGCATACATCTCCAGACATCGTATAGACGAAAGCTAGATAAAAGGGGGTTTACAGCTGGTCTGCGTCTTTTGGTGTGGACAGAGGAGTCCAATGTGGGATCAGGAGTGCAGTTAAAATCTCTGCACCAGATCATTGCTCCGTGTTGAACTGCAGCAATCTTCTTATGGAGCTTACGGAGGAAGCGCATTTGGTGTGCATTAGGAGCGTAGAGATTAACAATAGTGTAAGGAACATCATTAATCATGCAGGTAAAAATGATGTATCAACCATCGGGGTCCAAAGTGACTTGGGTAAGCTGGTATGTAAGGGAGTTGCGAATGGCAATAAGCACCCCTTTTCTCTTGGAGATAGCATTGGCCGTATATATGGTACTGAAAAATTTGTTTGTGCAGGAAGGAGGGTGACTGGCTAAAAAATGTGTCTCTTGTGCACATAAGATATCACACTGGGTTTGCTTGGCTAATGACCATAGGGAGGCCCTTTTAGCAGGATGGTTTAGCGTTTATGGAAACGATTTTAATGGTCATGTCTGTAAAGCAGGCCGAAAGGAACTGTAATAGCTGGAGATATTACCTGGATTGCTGCAGAAAGAAGAGGGAGGTCCAAGAGTCGCAGTCACCCTCCAACGATCCTTTCTACAACATCCCTTGAAATCTTATATTGATCATATAAGGTTTCAAGGGATGTTGTAGAAAGGATCATTGGAGGGTGATTGTGATTGCAGATAAAAGTATAACCGTCTTCTGCTGGGCTGATAGACACACTCAGGAAGTCCTGCTGGAAGAGGGTAGGAGAGAAACACAAAAAAAAGGGAAAAAGGATGTAAGCAAAACAGAGCTAACTGCTGAGCATAAGGTGAAGGTACTGGAGCCTTAATAGAGTCTCTAGGAAGTATGAAAGGATGCCTATGAATTAGGCAGGAAACCGTACCACATCCGCTAGAGGTGGCAATAAAAAGAAAAATAACGAAGAAGTGTTTACGATGGAACAGTCCTGGGCACAGCCGTGCCAGGAAACACTAAGAGGGGGTAAAGAGTTCTTTGCACCGAGTGTGAGCCTAGAGCACACCCGAACGGCGTACGGTGACCGTAAATCCGGGTGCCTAAGTAGGGAATTGATTTCTGCGGGATCTTGGAGGGAGGGGTTGAAGGGACATATTGCCCGTGTTGCTCTGATCCATAGGGGTCGCCTCATTGAGAGCAGGAATAATGTTCCAGTCTCGCAGGAGTCTCAGGCCTTGTAGTGAAGTAACTAGGTGCTTCGATCCCTCATGCTGAATAGATATTTTGGCGGGTGCAGCCCATTGGTACTGGATTTGATTATTGCGCAGCGCCTTAGTGATTGTATTGAGTTGTCTGCGTCTACTCAAAGTATGCTTAGATAAATCAGCGTATATATTTGCAGGTGGCCGTATGGTTCAGGGAGAGAGGTTAATCCTCTTACTTTGTGCATAAATTGCTCCTTAACGTGATAAAAGTGCACCCTAAGAATCATGTCCCTAGGTATAGCATCTGGAAGGAAGGCGGGCTTAGGCAATCTATGTATACGATCAATGACGAGTTCAATGCCTTTTGCCTCAGGGAGTATAGCTTTAAGAAGGTTTTTTCGCATACAGAGGTAGCTCAGCATTCTGAACAGATTCAGGGACTCCACGGATTTTAAAGTTGTTGCGTCTGGCCCTGTCCTCTAAATCAGCGATTTTATCCTTAATCCAGCAAGTTTCTTGGGCCTGTGTTTCTTGAGCATCAATCATGTCATTTACTGTAATAGTGACATCTCCCATATTAGCCTCAAGCTGCGTGGTTCTGTGTTCCAAAGCATTAATGCTGCTGCCAAAGTTCTGTATCAGAGATAGCATGTCTGTCTGCAAAGAGCTTCTGAGTGACATCAGCATCTCTTTAAGAGTGGTGTCTATTACTGCCTGTCCCACCGTAGGAAAGGAGGCAATGGCGTCTGGCTTTGGACTCTGCTGAGGGAAAGCATAGGGCATGGTAGCGGCCTGGGCGCTGTCCTGAGGTGAGTCATTGTCTAACCTCATTTTAGATTTCGCTGGGCTGTTAGCTAGCGGTGTACCCGGAGGCGATGTGTAAGACTCCCTCCGCAATAGCACTTACCAGTGCATTGTCTTGTGTGGAGATGCTTCCCTCACGGCGGGGAGAAACAGCGGCCTCTTTCAGTCCACAGCGAGACGGAGCCGCAGCGCCATTTTGACTGCGCCGTTTGGACGGCTGATACATGTATGCCGTCAATTTACGAGGGATCCTGTCATCCTTGCGTTTGAGGGACATCCCTCCTCCGCTGTACGATCGATGCGCCGGCCTTTCGTTGATAAAAAAACTCCCGGGGAGTGCTTTTAGATGCTGTGTTGGGCCGTTGGTGTAAAGAGCTCTGTAATCAAGCGGCCATCTTGGTCATGCGCCAGACACGCCCCCCCCAAATGCCACTTTTTCTCATGGAAGGCGATGCCGGCTCTCTACTGGCATGTGGAAGGCAATGTCCATGCCTCGCTGGACAGGGCGGTCAGCAGTAAGGTGCATATTACCGCTGACTCATGGTCCAGCAGGCATGGACAGGGACGTTGCCTATCTTTCACGGGCCATTTGGTCACTCTTCTGGCAGCTGGGAAGAATGCAGGACGAGGTGCAGTAGTGTTGGTGGTTGTTCCACCACCATGCCTCCAAAATGCTACTACTGGTTTCATAGTTTCATAGTTAGTAAGGTTGAATAAAGACACCAGTCCATCCAGCTCAACCTGAGTGAGTGTCTACAATTGTCCCTTGCACACTCACATTGGTCCCTACCCTCAAGGAGCCCACAATCCAAGGTCCCCATTCATATGCTAGGGCCAATTTCTGAACAGAAGCCAATTAACCTACCTGCATGTCTTTGGATTGTGGGAGGAAACTGGAGTACCCGGAGGAAACCCACGCAGGCACAGGGAGAACATGCAAACTCCAGGCAGGTAGTGCCGTCGTTGGGATTAGAACCAGCGACCCTTCTTACTGCTATGTGAGAGTGCTAACCACTACACCACTGTGCTGCCCACACCTCTCTCCTCCGTAGTTCTAACACGGTTCTAAACACGGGAAACATGGGCATACTATAGACACCCCCCCAGGCACGATATTTAAAGGAATATTTCACTTTTTTTTCACTTTAATCGTCATTAAAATCAGTGCTCCCAAAAACGCATCAGTTTTAAAAAAAAATTTAGGCATTGACCCATGTCCCCTGGGGCAGGAGCCGGGTCCCCAAACCCTTTTTAGGACAATATCTCACATATTAGCCATTAAAATTAGCACTTTTTATTTTGAACGTTCGAGTCCCGTAGACTTCAATGGGGTTCTAAAGTTCGCACATATTTTCGGTCCGTTTGAAAGTTCTGGTGCAAACCAAACCGGGGGGTGTTCGACTTAGAGAACAATGGAAGTGAAGAGCTCCTGTATCATGTGCATCAAGCCTCACTTTTGATGCATTTGACGCTCGTGCATGCGTCATCAGATAAAATGATCCCGCAGCCATGATACCAGAGCCTAAATACTAAACGAATCAGTGCCTTTGGTCGGTGGCGATCGTGAACAAAAACGAATAATTAAAATAATGACTATATATATATATATATATATATATATATATCTATCTATATATATCTATATATCTCTATCTATATCTATATATCTCTATCTATATATATCTCTATCTATATATATCTCTATCTATATATATCTCTATCTATATATCTCTATCTATATAACTATATATATATATATATATATATATATATAATCTATCCGATTAGACAGGCCTCTGCCTTTCCTCCAAGCCATGCTTTACATATCATATAAACTTGGGCTGGTATATAAACGTTTTATGTATTTTATAATAAAAAGCAGCAGATATATGTATATTATACCTTAAAAATACTGAAACTCAGCGCCATCCCATGGTGGCGTCTTGTATAGCAATATTGGTATACACCAAGAACAAGCATATAAAAGTCTCATATAAAAGTATTTTGCTCCATACCTAACATATGGTGCGAATCTGTGAATTATATTATAAAAAAAAATACTAAAAAAAAATTTCATTTTAGTTTCCTCACATAGACACATTGATAAATACTTTTTTGTTCTATACCCTTTAATTAAAAATCAGTCAGGAAACAATTTAGATCTATCTCCATATTCAACTCAGCAGGCATGAGGCACCCTAATTCAAAAATCCACCGAGTTTCGGTTTGGGAGACACAAGTCCTCATGCCCCCCTCCAGTGGGGTACTACTTTATCTATTCCATAGACATTTAGAAGAGCTGGATTTTGATGGTGGTGGGTTCTAAAATGATTTGCTACGTTATGTTCTCTAAACCCATTTTGTAATATTGGTTACATGCTCATTAATTCTTTTATATAGGCATCTTGTGGTCCTCCCCACGTAAACCAAACCACACGGGCATGTGAGGCCATAAACCACATCTTGTATTACAGGATATAAATTTGTCAATCCTATACTCCTTTCCATTACGACCCGTAAACACATGCCCATGTGGTTTGATTTACGTGGGGAATAGATAAAGTAGTACCCCACTGGAGAGTGAGGGACATGAGAACTTGTGTCTCCCAAGCTGAAACTTGGTGGATTTTTGAATATTGAGATAGATCTAATTTGCTTCCTGACTGATTTCCAGTATTTTTATGGTATAATACAGTGGTGTGAAAAAAGTGTTTGCCCCCTTCCTCATTTCCTGTTCCTTTGCATGTTTGTCACACTTAAGTGTTTCGGAACATCAAACCAATTTAAACAATAGTCAAGGACAACACAAGTAAACACAAAATGCAATTTGTAAATGAAGGTGTTTATTATTAAAGGTGAAAAAAAATCCAAACCATCATGGCCCTGTGTGAAAAAGTGATTGCCCCCTAAACCTAATAACTGGGTGGGCCACCCTTAGCAGCAACAACTGCAACCAAGCGTTTGCGATAACGTGCAATGAGGCTTTTACAGCGTCCTGGAGGAATTTTGGCCCACTCATCTTTGCAGAATTGTCCTAATTCAGTTACATTAGAGGGTTTTCGAGCATGAACGGCCTTTTTAAGGTCATACCACAACATCTCAATAGGATTCAGGTCAGGACTTTGGCTAGGCCACTCCAAAGTCTTCATTTTGTTTTTCTTCAGCCATTCGGTGGTGGACTTGCTGGTGTGTTTAGGATCATTGTCCTGCTGCAGAACCCAAGTTCGTTTCAGCTTGAGTACACGAACAGATGGTCGGACATTCTCCTTCAGGATCTCTTGGTAGACAGCAGAATTCATAGTTCCTTTTATCACGGCAAGTCTTCCAGGTCCTGAAGCAGCAAAACAGCCCCAGACCATCACACTACCACCACCATATTTTACTGTTGGTATAATGTTCTTTTTATGAAATGCAGTGTTCCTTCTACGCCAGATATACTTGGACACACACCTTCCAAAGAGTTCCACTTTTGTCTCATCGGTCCACAGAATGTTGTCCCAAAAGTCTTGGGGATCATCAAGATGTGTTGTGGAGAAATTGAGACGAGCTTTGATGTTCTTTTTGCTCAGCAGTGGTTTTCTCCTTGGAACTCTGCCATGCAGGCCATTTTTGCCCAGTCTTTTCCTGATGGTGGAGGCATGAACGCTGACCTTAACTGAGGCAAGTGAGGCCTGCAGTTCCTTGGACGTTGTTGTGGGGTCTTTTGTGACCTCTTGGATGAGTCGTCGCTGCGCTCTTGGGGGTAATTTTGGGCGGCCGGCCACTCCTGGGAAGGTTCACCACTGTTCCATGTCTTCGCCATTTGTGGATAATGGCTCTCACTGTGGTTCGCTGGATTCCCAAAGCTTTGGAAATGGCTTTATAACCCTTTCCAGACTGATAGATCTCAATTACTTTCTTTCTCAATTGTTCCTGAATTTCTTTGGGTCTCGGCATGATGTGTAGCTTTTAAGGATCTTCTGGTGGACCTTACTGTGTCAAGCAGCTCCTATTTAAGTGATGCCTTGATTGTGAACAGGTGTGGCAATAATCAGGCCTGGGTGTGGCTAGAGAAATTGAACTCAGGTGTGGACAACCACAGTTATAGTATGTTTTAACAAGGGGGGGCAATCACTTTTTCACACAGGGCCATGATGGTTTGGATTTTTTTTCACCTTTAATAATAAACACCTTCATTTACAAATTGCATTTTGTGTTTACTTGTGTTGTCCTTGACTATTGTTTAAATTGGTTTGATGTTCCGAAACACTTAAGTGTGACAAACATGCAAAGGAACAGGAAATGAGGAAGGGGGCAAACACTTTTTCACACCACTGTATATATATATCTGTTGCTTTTTATTATAAAATACATATAATGTTTATATACCAGCTCATGTGGGAATTTTTTATAATTGAATATGAGATTTTAGGGATGAGATGCTATTTAAAGTGGTGTTGCACATAAAAAAAAAAAAAAAAAAATCATCAAAATTCCAAAAAAAAAGAAAAAAAAAAAAAAAGCATTTAGCCTCTAAATGCCTGTTGCTAGGGGGTCCCTCATAGTCTTCCTAGTCTTCCTCCTTCAGTGCCTGGGCTGGTGACATCACTTCCCCTCGGGGCAGGAAGAGGTCAGCTCTGCCCCCTGTCTCGTGTCAGTCATCTGAGACATGTGACAGGTCACAGTTACAATGCCGGCGCCGCCGAGTGGAGGGGGGAACGAGCGGGGCTTCGTTCACCCGCATCGCTGGACCCTGGGACAGGTAAGTGTCCGATTATTAAGTCAGCAGCTGCAGTATTTGTAGCTGCTGACTTTTATTTTTTTTTTTTTAAGGGGAACTCCTCTTTAACCACTTGCCTACCAGGCACTAACACCCCCTTCCTGCCCAAGCCATTTTTCAGCTTTCAGCGCTGTCTCACTGTGAATGACAATTGCGCATGCTACACTGTACCAAAACAAATTTTTTTTGCATTTTCTTCACACAAATAGAGCGTTCCTTTGGTGGTATTTAATCACTGCTGTGGTGGCACCGATGGTCACTGATAGGCTGAACTAGTGGGCATTGAGGTGGCACTTATGGGCACTTATGGGCACTGATATGTGGCACTGAGCACTGTTAGGTGGCACTGATGGACACTAATAGGTGAAACTGGTGGGCACTGATAGGCGGCAGTGGCAGGCACTGATAGGCAGCACTGGTGGGCATGGATTGGTGGCACGGATAGGCGGTACAGATGGGTGGCACTGATGGGTGACACTGATGGGCATTGATGGGCAGCACTGATAGGCGCCACTGATTGCCAGCACTGACTGGCATAGCTAATGGGCACTGATTTGTGGCACTTATGGGCAGTGGTGGGTACTGCCCACAAGCAGCCACTAGTGGGCACTGTATGCTGGCATTGGTGGGCACTGTATGCTGGCATTGGTGGGCATTTATTGTTACACTTTAATGTAATCAGGGCACTGATTACGGAGGGAAGTACGGGTGCTGCAGAAGTGGTGGGTTCCCAATTAGGATTGGCGAATGCAGCAGGAAGGGCACTATGGGACCGGCGGACCTGTGTTTGTCTTCTTCTTGGTGGCAGTGGGACCTTACTCATGCTTGCCACCTCACCAGCTTGAATTGCACTTATGGGACTCACCACGTCACCAAGTGTTACTGCAGTGCTGGATGTATGACCAGGATGTACTAGGCCACTGGTGCTTGTCAGTTCACCAGAAAGAATAGCGGCGCTAGTACTGTCTCTCTGCTCCATACGAGGGACCTGCGGTTCTTGCACCTCAACAATAGTATAAGATCGGGGTCTGGAATGCCTAACCTTGGCAGGGACCACAACTCTGTCATCAGAGCTATCTGTCAGGGTGCCGCTGCTGTCTACAGGTTCTCGTATTCTGAGCCTGAATCTGATGGTATTGACACTAATCTGACGCTGCCTGGGGTGTCAGTGTAGTGTTGGTGCAACTCACCTTTCAATGCTCGACATGAGGCGAGATGACATCACATCACCGGTTTCATTGACCTGGGCCTTGGGATTGATCGGTTCCTCATCGAATCCGATTGTCGCCGGCTACGCACATCACGTATGCTAACGTGTTTTTGCGCAGCCTGACCTGGTTAAACTGGTTAGAGTTCATGTGCGTGTAAAGGCAGGCATCCCAATACTTTTGACAATATAGTGTATATCGATCCTGATCAAGCTTGCTGGACCACGAGTCAGCAGTAAGGTGGACCTTGTGGCTGACTGCATTGCCCAGCAATGCCAAAACATTGCCTTCCACGTGATGGTGCAGAGCTGGAATGGCCTTACATGAAAAGAAATGTGAACCTGCCATTGTGCTACAGCGCATTATGGAAATTCATAGAAGGGGGCAGAATCCACCAGATGGAAAGGCAGGAGTTGTAAAGCCAGCAATTTTGACAAGCTGAAATTTAGATGCTAG